>NC_056049.1:604727-907091 GCF_004379255.2 Salvia splendens
CCAGTTGACAACTCTAACTTGGCTGCTTCCTCACATTATTGATGACAATTTTGATGCCATTTCTTGCATATATAGATTCATTTTGAATGATATGATAGATTGGCAAAATATTATATCAAGTACATATGACTAAATAATAAAAGTTTGAATTATTTTTAATTCAATTTTTATAGTTCATCATTTACATCAAAGTAAATGCATTACATAAATTATTTACATAAAAGTAATAAAAGTTTGAATTACATAAATTTTTTTGGATTCATATGACTAAATAATAAAAGTTTGAATTATTTTTATAGTTCATCATTTACATCAAAGTAAATGCATTACATAATTTTTTTTGGATTTCGGATCCTCTATACTAAAATTATTAAAGCTTCTAACCATTAAACAATTCAATTTTTAATCAAATTCTAGTTCATTATGAAACTTTGAAAATCAACTATAAAAATTATGAATTTTAACAATTTTCTTAAATTTCCCACTAAGTCTAATATGGGTCAAATTGTATATAATGTGGCATCCGAAAAATTCTACAAAAACGATATCCCATGTGAATTTTATAATAACTCAATCATGTCATCATTTGAAACACGGGTGCGCCAAATCAATAACTTTTATTAAGACCATACTTGTTTTATTACCTTCATACAGTATACATATATTATAAGATTAAGTATAATACTTTGATAGCTTCGTGTTTTCATGGAATTCCTCCGCCGAGTCCGGCATTGCTGCCGTCGGCGCCAGCATTGACGCCTACGTCGACTTCCGTGAGCATGCTCTGGGCCAGGTTCACGTTTAAGTCCCCCAAGTTGCCAAAGTCGACTTCGAGGCTCACAAGGTTCTGGCCGCCGGTGCAAACAAGAATGCTCATAACTAAAACAACCAACTTCGAACCCATTTTTGCTGAGAAATTAAAGAGATTATTTTACAAACAAGTCTTGTTGATGAGAGTTACATGAGAGATATATCAGTATTTAAAGACATCGACCATCAATTGTTGAACAAGCATTTATTGGATACTAATTAGCCCTAATTAAGTGTTCCATATTTTTAAAAAAATCATTATGGATACATTTTCGTTTTTTTAAGACTTGGCTATAATTATAGGTTAGATATAATATAGTATTGAATTACACTTTTATGCTTAAAGTAATTGTGTATAGGAATAAAATCGATGAATTTAATTTATAATTAAAAAACTTTTTATATATTTTTGTAAATGGCTATTAATAACTGTTTTAATTTTTATTATTTTAATAATAAATCTCTCATTCCATTAACTAATAGTATTAATATTTATTATAAAATTAATCCATAAATATAGTACTATTATATTCCCCTAACTTTTTATATCCAGATTTTTAAAATAAGTAGCTAGTATGCTAGCTCAGGGTACAACTTTTAACATGATTGGTGCCAAACTTCGAAATTCCAGGCGAAAATCCATGGCTGATAATGATTTGACTTACCACCAAAACATTTAAAGCCATAATCAATAAGGTTTAAGTACATTTAATTTTTCTCGAATAAGAAGGTCGAATAAATTCAAAATTAATTAATTAATCTATAAAAGTAAACGATATACTAATTATCTTAGGTCATTTTATATGTGCATAATCTATTTATTAATATTACCCACGAAAATCTTCTTCACTATTAATTCAATCGACCCAAATATAATATTCCCTCTGTCTCATAATAAATGTCTTACTTGGATCGTGACACAATATTTTAGGAGATGTTATTTTGTGTGTTAAGTGTAGAGAAAATAGTATATTAAGATTTATGTGAGAGATAACTTTTCAAAAAAAAAATTGACATCCTTTATAGGATAAACTAAAAAAAATGTAACATCTATATATTATGGGACAGAGTGAGCACATAAATAATTTGTGATCCTTGCTTTGCTAGCATTGATACTCAAGCACTTTATTAAAACTCGGGTCACTAAACACTTAGGGTCAGTTTGATTTGAAGTATTATATTTCATAATTAAATATGTGGAGTATTTTATCCTGTTGATGAGATTAAATCTCACAACTTAGTTCTATATGGATAATCGTAGTCGAAGAAAAGAGGGTAGAATATCAATAATTAATACCTAAAAAATTACTACATTTCAAAATGACCTTGAGAATATTTATATCACATCATGATTCACATACACCAAAACATCTTCATACATATGCTAAACTATTGATTAGGTCATCATAAACCCTAAACACAAAATATACATAAACACAAACTGAAGTGATCAATTAGTTTTATTAAGACCATATGCTACTTTTATTACATACATAAAATCTAGCAGCTGGCCATATAATTATTTTGAAAGCTTCCCCTTCTCATGGAACTCCTCCACTTTCCCCAAATTCTGGAATATAGATTTTTTTGTCGCCAACTCCGCCGCCTTCGCCAAATTCTGGAATATAGAACTTTTTATAACCGACTGAAACGCTGCTCTCCGAGCCACCGAGGTTCCGGCCTGCGGTGGCCGTGCAAACAAGAACGCTCAGAACAAAAACAAGAAGCAATTTTGAAGCCATATTGTCTCGTCTTCTGAGTAAAGAGATTATTACACAAAAAAGTATAATTGAATATTTAGATATTGATGATGAGAGGTAATTGGGGATTGTATTTATAGACAAGGATCATCGATCGTCAATTATTGAAGTACTAGTTATGCACTATTGATTTATTGGATAATTTAGCCCTAAGTATTGTGTATTTTGCCATGCATAAACCACGTAGCTAAATGGTAGTTAATGAATAAAAATTATAGTAGCTAGGATATTTCGATGGAAATTATGACTTTCTTGATTTGGCTCAATAATGTTGATAAAAAATTATGTGGTCACGAATCACGATGACTTGCGGAGTAATAAATGCATTATTTTTAATTAGTATTGAAAAATAATTACACACTTAACCTCTCTCACCAACTCTGAATAGATATTGTGACTAAACTACCGTTTTATTGTTATACTTTATAAAATAAAATCTAAAAATAAATGATTAAATATTTTAAAATTTATCATTTATGTTTTCTTTTTTAGCATCACTTAAATTTAAAAGCACTAGAAGAGAGATTTGTCCAAGTTTTGGCATTAATTGTGCTATCTAAGTTAGAGAATTGGTCTCCAGATTTGGTAGCTTTATCTTTGACTGCGCGTTTGTTTTTCTGGTGTTGGTTTGTTTGTTCCCTTTTGTCGAGTAATGTTGGGACTTTTTTTGGGTGGCATTGTTTTTTTGTTTTTTGGCTTGGTTTTGCTATAGCTGTTGTCTGCTTTTGTTTATATTCATTCTTTGTATCGGTTTGTGGCTCGCCTCCCTTTCAGGTTTGAGCATTTTTATTTATTAAAAAAAATCTTAAGAGTAAATTGTCAAGTAATTTGATGGAAATTATGAGCCACATATGTGTAGTAAAATTAGAAGTTTGGCACCAAAATGTAAATCGGTAAACACACGGCAAGTTTGTGTGACCTGTCGAATTTGAAAGAGATTGCTATACATTAGATAGTCAACGTCAAAAAAATGTTAAATTTCCTTTTCCGGAAAAAGTTTTCTCTCATATAAAGTTGTATTTTCACGTTGTAAATAATCTCAAAATGACACTGTTTGTCATCTTATTATTCTTAAAAAAAATTCAAATTATATTGTTTTTTTTTGCAAGACGAGTAGAGATACTGTATACAAATAGCTGCTCAAATAAATTCAGTGTGTTGGAAAAACAAATTAATGATTCATGTGATATACACGTGAGCACGAACGATATGAACGCAAAAGCGTACGTGTGTTCATGTCGTAGTTGTAAATTAGTGTTGTTTGTCTGACACGCGATACGTTCGTACATATAGAGAAAGTTATAATTCTCGTTTCAGTACATTCAATTGATAGGAATGAGATAGTTTCAACGTATTTATACGCTCATTTGGGGACCATACAAATCCCTTACTATATTATAATTTCAGTTTCCCCTTTTACAAAATAGTGATCTAATATAATATCCGCACAATAAGTCTCAAGATAATCGTTAGATCTCCCATATTTATATTACTCATATGTTCACTTATTTGAGTTGATCAATACATTTTCATAAATATATATACAACCATTATACGATAATGTTATTGTTAAGCCATATCATAATGCAAATTTCATGCACCATTGCCCAAGATGCATCAAATTATTGACATAAAAATATACTATGGCATTTCTATTCTAACACGGGATTTTATTTAGTGTTATTTTGTAAGTGAAGTGGAAAGAATAATAGTGGTTTTTCTATTTTTAAAAATATGTCATTTGGAGTGGGACATAAAAAAAATGGTTCAATCATATTGAGTAGGAGGAGTAAGTAGTAGTAATAGTACATATATGCAACTGATCAAACAACTGACTTCGGCTCTCTAATGACAAAGAAAAAGGACAAAAGGAACATATGATCAAACAACTGATATACTTTTATTTAGATAATGCTACTTTTATTACCACATACACATAATGTAGCATCTGTCACACATAACACACACACATATATAGGGATGTATATATATATAATCTTCTGAGCTTTTGCTTTTTTCATGGAATTCCTCCCCATCTGTAACCAATTCCTCCACCAATTCCTCCACCAATTCCTTCACCAATTCCTCCACCAATTTCTGGAATTATTACCACCTTTTCACCATCAGTGGCAGAACCACCGAGGTTTCTTGCAGTGGCAATGCAAATAATAGCACTGATCATCACAACAAAAACAAGAACCAACTTTGAAGCCATATTCATACAGATTACTATATTTTCTTGACAATGTTTCAAATTTGTATAGAGTGGGAGTTAATGCATTTGAGATGTGCATTTATAGACAATCTAATTCGAAAAGAAAAACACAATTATCTTTGAAAGAGGATATATGGTAGCTCTAGCTAGACTTCTTTAATTCGACAGCAAAATTATTTAAGTGGGTGACTTTTTTTAGTGTGTAAGATTGGAACTTATGGCCTTAATTGTAGTAGCTAATTAAGTTAGAGTTCAACTTGTCAATTTAGTGGATATTCAACATATTATATTATCACACGTATGTGTTATACGTGTTACAAATTAATTAAATTCGAAGTTTGGCACCGAAATGTTAATCGGTAATGGTGCACGGCACGTAATTGAGGTCATCCACAACATGCACGTCCCTTAGCTAGATAAGTTATTGTAGACTAGAGGAGTATAAGATATATATGGGCAACGGAAACCGTTTTAAATTTATGATATTCTTGGATTGTTCTTTGATTATATGATTGTTAATTATCATAACTCCTTCCATTCCTGAAAAGTATGAATATTTAGTTTGACACGAGTTTAAATGTATAATTGGTAAAGTATGAGAGAGATCAAGGGTAGTGTAAGTAGTGTTAGTAGAGAGTGAACTTCACATCATTAGTAGTTTAGTGTAATAGTATAAATTGTAAATAAAATTATGTATATGGGGTAGTGTTTGTTTAACTATCTCAAAATTACAAAGTTTATACTTTTCGGCAGGGGCGGCAGCAGAAAATGACATTAATAGGGGCTATATTTTAAAATTTTCTCTAGAAGTTTATTTTTGAGTAGTTTAGATTAATAATAAGGGCTTTTGTATAATAATTTGTGTAAAATTTAAATAAATTTTAAAAACAACTAGTAGAATTAAAAAAATTCAATTCATTAGGGGCTTAAGCCTCTTTAGGTTTTAGGTTGTGTGTAGTTCCGCCACTGCTTTTCAGGAACAATCTAATAAGAAAATAGTCATACTTTCTAGTTTTAGAGGGAGTAATATATGTCAATATACACTAATAAATAACAATATTACTTAAGCAAAGGGTTAATCTTGACCACATAAGTTAATACTATTAACTAATTTTATGAATCTTTGTAAGAAAAGTCGTTGGAACCATCATACCATACAAAAATATTTCGAAACTCATAGCTCAAGAAAACATTAACTCATATATTTACTAAAAAAATTCTGAATCAGTGCCCCTTAATTCAAATATCAGCTTTCTTGAGAGAGAGCATAAGTTTTCCAATTTCCAACGATGCCATGAATTTCAATGTATCAAAGTTGTCACACACATATTTACAACTATCCACAGAAAAACATGTTTGATATTACTATAAATCCCTCTTAAATCCTTTCACTTTGCATAACACATTTTTATTATTTTCATTTTTTGTTGTTATAAAAATGACCACTAAAATATCTCTAGTCCTCTTTATGTGCCTCCTTTCTCTCTCCACCATGCATGCTAGAATGCTCTCAAGCGAAAGTGGCGCCGCCTCCTCCGGCTACGGTGGCATAAGGCCAGCTGGCTTAGGCGTTCGCATTGGGGGCGGAGGAGGAGGTGGTTTTGACGGCGGAGTTGATCTTGGGATTGGCCGTGGATTCGGTATAGGCGGCAGGTTTGGTGGTGGAGCTGGCGGAGAAGTTGGTGGGAGTGTAGGGTTTGGTGGTGGACGAGGAGGAGGTGGCGGCGGACCTTGAATGATTGTTTATGTTAATTGTTTGGGGATATGCTATGAATTGAAGTGTTTATGTTAGAATCAAGTATCAAGGAATTACATTCCACGTTATTTTTAATGAATAAGCATATCATTTTGATGAATTCTCTTCTAGATTTTCAATTAGACATGTAGTAGTATATCAAAGTAATTGCAAATCGTGCGTGTACATAGACTCAACATTGGCTACCTTCAAACTCGAACACGGTACACACATACAGATTCATGCATGTGTTGGGGTTAATGTTTTATGTCTCGCAATATTTAAAAAAAAATTATTTTGATTATTTACCAATAAAAAAAGAGAGATGAGCTCACAAACTTTTTCTAAAATACAAATGAGACAACACAAAATACCATAAGACATTTAAAATGGGACAAAGGGGAGTATTATTTATTCTCATAGGAGTAATACATTAGAATTTAGATCAAGGATAGATATGACTTTGAATAGTCAAATTTTATGTTAATCAAAAATCACGCCCTAACTTCTACTCCTTCCTTAAGTAGGTGCTCTTTCACAGCTTGAATGGGAACCTGCAAAAATTAAAACAAATTCCCAAGCAGAATTAATCAACTGTTTAAATACTTTGTGAATAACAACAATGTGAAAAGGTTTCTCATCATCGGTCTTATTCTTTACCTCCTTCCGATGGAAAATGCCGGCAGCAAGGGCGGCTGAGGCGTTTGTTTTCAAGAAAACTTCAGAGAAATGTTCAGCAGATCCAGCACCACTACCTGCTATAACCGGAATACTAGCAGCGTCTGAGATCAGCTTTATTAGATCTATGTCAAAGCCTTGACCTTGTCCTGGTAATAGGACATAAGAAACAATGTAAACAGATTTGGCCGTGTTTTGAATCGACATGCCTTTTCCCACCTCACGAGCAGAGGCTAAAGAACGGTAAAACGGTGAACGAAAATGCATCAACATTTGTTCAAGACAAAAGCATGAGAATCATACCATCACAGTAATGCAATTTAAGACTATTTCTCCTGCCCCTAGTTCTTCCACAACTTTTGCAAGTTCATATGCACCGATGGGTCGACCTTCTCGCCCACGAATAAGCAGCAATTAGAGACTACAAGCACTTACGTATAGAGAAACTGAAGAGATATGGTCCTAGAACAAACAGATTAAAATATGCGTACCGTGCACTGGTACCAAGCAAATTGCTCGCCATTAGGACCTGAAATCATGATAAAGCACTAGTGTGCACATGTCATGTGCTTAAGAAGAAAGTTTTGAGTTATTTTATCTTAATCAATAAGTTGACTGACTGTGCTGTCAGTTAGTCAATAAAATGCATGTAAGCTTCTGGCTATCGAGCCTAAGTAAAGTTTCGTAGAGTAACATACAGCATAAAAGACCCATTTACCTGGTTTTGAAACACTGACTTGAACTCTACATCGTTAGGATCCTTCAAGTACACCCGGCGAGGATCAATGCTTATAGCCACCGCCTATGTTGCATGAAATGCACAGAAATATGGTCAGATGTGAAATATAGAAATGAGAAACAAAGGGAATAAAGAAAGATCTATAAGCTCGTTACTAGACGTCGTGAAGACATCAAGACAGAAAGGATAAATTATTGCAGATGATAATAAACCTCACCTGATTTCCATATACTCTAGAGATTTGCTCTATGCTAGTCTTTCCAGTTTTTACCTAAAGTAAACCAAGCACCGTGAGTTTGAGCAGACGCCATATTTTTGGAAGATGTACAAGGAGTCAAGGACAGAAGGGAATACTTTGGTTTTTAGATACTCTTCTGCAGCATAGACTGCATCACTTCCAATAGAGACCTTGTCGGCACCAGATCGGAAATATTCTGAAGTAACTTCCAAACTAGAGTAGTATCTGTCAAACATTTGTTAATTAGCATCAAACAAAATAAGTATATCTACAACTGTTGAATTCTTCTAGGAAACTATTACAATCAAATCTCTACTGATATAAAAGAATTAGAAATTAATTCTTTTATGGATGACAAAATATATAGAACATACCGGCCATTTCCATCAGTAAAATCTCGGATGCCACCTCCAACTGTCAATGGAACAAACACATTCTCTGATGCATACTTCAGAACCTATCCAGATAGACAAACAGAACAATGAACTTAGTCTACACAAATTATTAAGATGCAAAAACAAATTGTCAGTGTTCTAGCAAAACTATTTTAAGGAGCCAATGGAAGTGCTAAGAAACTTATTAAGCTACACAACATACATATAACAAACCTGTAGCATTGGCAAATCACCTAGAGGGAAGTTGCGGAAGCCAGTAATGTTCAAAAAGCTGACCTGGAATAGTTAAAGATAAAATCTTATACTCCATTTTTGTAGAATGCAAAATTTTTTGTTTGTTTAGGTTCATCCATTTTGCATTCCCCCAAATTCTACTCTATATGACATTATCCAAGAAAAGGACATACCACATCAGCTCCATCAGTGTAGTATTGTCCAGCAAGATCCACTGGCTTGCCAAGGTTTCTCACCTTTAAAAAACAATTGTACAAGGTGAAGATACACATTTCAAACACAGACTACACAATCTAGTTTCATCAAGGTGTTAACTTTCTGGCCATCAAACCAATATTTGTTACAAATTGAATCGAAAGGTTGTGCACTTCTTTTTTGGTAAGTTCAAGTCGTGTAGAAATTGAAAATTGGGTCATGCTTCATGATTTAAATAGCAAATTATCCATATTTACATTGGATAGAGAAAAGCAGAATCTCAGTAATCTAAAGTGTTCAAAGACCATTTATTTCTTGCAAATACATGAGCTTTTAGAATCAGAACTAACATGGAGAATTTCATTTGAATGATAGAAAATATCAGGCATAAGTCATAACATAACAATACATGAAGCATTTATGCTACCTCATTTTCAGCCGTCTGCTCTCTTACATCATATTGATCTCCTTTAGTTACAACAAGATCACCATTATCATTTGCCCTCACATCAAGACAAGCGATGACCTGGTCAATGTGATTCAAGAGATACACAATCATTTGTACTGGAGGTAGTAGAAACCAATTTTGCTATATTAAATAGTCATTTTTTCCATTCAATTAATTGAAGTATAACTATTATGCTAGCTAGCACTGACTGACTACATCACTTACCCTCTTGGCAAGTTTGGACGCCCTCCCTTTAACTGGCACCTTTCTTCACAATAAGATATTAGTACGTTATTTGGTCATAGAAATATTTAATATGCAAGTAAGGATATCTGGTATTTGATACCTTTGTAATTTCAGACTTTGGATACAAAAACCTTCTCAGGACAGAGAGGCCAGCCTCTTCAGAAACCACCCCAAAAAAGTAAGAAAGCCAGGTATATTTGCATGGCTAGAATGAATACGGACAAAGGAGACTAAAGTTCAGTTTTATTCCCTTCTATTCCCTAAAGTGTTTAAATAATAAATAGTTCCCCTTTAATTTCACAACAAGTCAGAAGCTCTTACCACCACTCTTTTCAGGATGGAACTGAACTGCATGAACATTTCCCCTTCTTATGGAAGCTATAAAATCACTATCATAGTTGCATGTCGAAGATATCCATTCTTTATTATCATTTGACTAAATAGGGATTAGAAAAGGAAGCAGACACTTGAAATGTAAGGACACAGAAAATGAGAAATTATAAACACAAATTCATAAGAAAGCTATTGTAAAAGATACTCTCTCCGTCCCGGACTACTTGCACTTATTTCCTTTCTGAGCGTCCCAAGTTATTTGCACTCTTTCCATTTTTAGTAAAAATTATCACCTACAGCCGCAATTGTTGACTTTGCTATACACTCATTCCTTAATCTCCGTGCCGAAAAGGAAATGTGCGAGTAGTCCGGGACGGAGGGAGTATATTACAGGGGTTGCACGATAAGAATGGACAAAGTAGACATGACGGTTTCCAATATCATCCAAAATTTGGGAGTCTTTCGTGACTTTTACAGCATTCAAGCCAATATGAGGTATTCTAAAACCATTTGACGAATCAAAACGTCCAACGACTCCAGGGATCTAACCGAGACCTTTGACTGAAAATAATGGCAGTAAATTAGCTTGACTAAGCAGGCGTCATCAATAATCAACAAGTAATAAAAGTAATTAAGTAAATCAATGAGCAATGCCTAGCACAATCAACTTCCTGTCTGATTGGTATCATCTATGAATAGAAGAAACTGGGAGCCAAAAATGCACAACATATCTATATATTCACTGTAAACAGAAACAAAAACTAAATGTTTGAAACTTGTACGACATGGAAAATACATGAAAGGTGAAAAATTATGAACAGGTCACAAAGAGTTATTCAACAAGTTCGATTGTCAAACTGATTCTAAAATTCTAGAGTGATGTATAAGATGTTAAGCATAAAACATATGCTTGAAATAATAAAAGGAGCGTCAAATAACTAACTGGTCCATTTTCCTCACTTGACTCAAAAAGTAGCTGCAATCCAAGACAAATGCCTAGAAAGGGACGATCTTGTTCAATGTATGTGCAGAGTGCCTCAGCCAGTCTAAAAATAGTTGGTGAGTTATTGAGTAAGCAGTGATTCAGGTCAAAATAAAAACTTAAACGAGGGGATATAATGAGTTATCCTGATAGTTAAAATAGTCATGTTTCACATTACAGCAATGAAATATAATTTGCAAACTAAATAACTTTACCCCTTCTATTCCAACACGTCCATGGCAGGTGCAAATAGACATGCCCACCGGTTCCGGTTCCGGCGGTTAACCGCCGAACCGGAACCGGCGGTTCCGGAACCGGAACCGGAACCGGCGCAATATTCCCGAACCGGAACCGGCGCAATTCGGTTCGCGGTCCGGTTCAGGTTCAAGATATTTCGAACCGGAACCGTCACCGAACCGGCGGTTCGGGACGGTTCGGAACCGCCGGTTAACCGTGGAACCGCCGGTTCCGGCGCTTAAATCGAGGCAGGGGGATGGGGGCCGGTGGTGATCTTCAAAAACGGTCGAAAACCGCCGGTTTTTCGGCGGTTAACCGGCGGTTAACCGGAAAAAACCGGCGGTTAACCGCCGGTTTAGTGGCTTTCGAGGCGGCGCGGAGCACGAGGCGACAATGGAGCAGCTTTTGCAGACGGTTCGTTGACCGAACCGGCGGTTTTATTTCGGAAACCGGCGGTTTTTGGCCCGGAAACCGGCGGTTCCGCCGGTTCCGGTGGTTTTCCGCCAAAACCGCCGGTTTTGTGAAAATTCAAATTTTTTTTTTTTTTTTTTAACTTTCAAATTCGAATTCTTCCATTTTCCCCCTCATTTTTTTCTATAAATACCCCCCTCTATCCTCATTTACATTCACCCCACTCTTGTGTTAATAAGAGTTTCTCTCTTCAATCTCTCAATTCTCTCTCTTTGTCTCCAATTTCTCATTTGTGCTATTGTGCTTCCATTTAATTACGCAATTGCTACTCTTATTACGCATTGTTATACACTTATACAGTTATACTTGTTCCCGTAGTTCTATAAGTTGTCTTTCTTTCTCAATTACTAAAACAAAAAAAAATATATTATTCCATATTTCTACATTTCTACATACCATTCCAATATGTCTTCATCCCGAGAAGGTCGTGTTGATAAGGGAAAGGGAAAGGCCAAGAGGCCATCTCGGAGATCCGTTATTGATGAAATTTCTCAAATGAACATGGATGAGTGGCAGGTTAATATTTATTATCTACTAATTTCATTAATTTTGAATTACATTTCATTATTGTTCATAATTTTATTTTGTAGGCTCGAGAAGAGCAAGATGTGGCACATGCTATTGCTCTCTCTCGCTCTCAATACCAAGGCGATGCTTATGTTGGTACCGGTAGTGGTGCTCCCGGTCGCGGTGCCTATTCCCAACAAAGTCCAACCCCCGTGAATGTTGATGAAGACGATGATGATGATGATGATGACGACGAGGAGGAGGGGGAGGAGGTAGAAGAGGTTCAAGAAATGCCACCCCCACCACCACCAAGGAGTCGGCGTGGTCGTGGTCGTGGACGTGGACAACCTCCTCAACCTCCTAGACCAGCTGAAAGGTCTTTAACCTCAAACATCTTCGTGAAACATTTCAAGAGGGTACAAGATAGTAACGATCCAAACACTTATAATGTGTATTGCAACTATTGCGAAAACGTATACACATTCCGAAAGGGTGGAGGGTACGGTACATTTACCCGTCACCTGGAGAAAGCGCATCCGGTCGAGTTTGGTATCGCTCCAACCCAAACTCAACTCAACTTTCAACATGGAGTCGGAAGTGGGACGACGGGTTCATCCCAAACATCAGGTATGTGTAGCAATACTCTTTTGAAATATGATCACAAAAATGCTCTTAATGTGATGTCTAGATTTGCCGTTATGAAACATTTTCCATTCAATGCTTTTGATAACGATGCTTTTGAGTCGAGTATGCGGCAAGTATATAATGCCGCTGCAAGAAAATTGAGTCGAACTTCAATGACGCGAGCCATTGTTCGACAATGCATGGAAAAGAAGGCGCAATTAGGTACGTTTATTATTAACTTAGGGCATAAAGTTTCTATTTGTTCTGATGTGTGGACTGATTGTTTTTGTAAAAATTCGTATATGGGCATCACGGTGCATTTCGTTGATCACAGTTGGACTTTAAACAAACGTTTGATTGCATTTCGGGAATTTCCCGCACCACACACTGCACAAGCAATTGCTCAATTGATCATTCAAGTTTTGAATGAATTTCAATTGATCAATAAAATTTTTTCTATTGGTTTTGACAATGCTAGCGCTAACACTGCTAGCATAGATGATTTAATCAGTGCATGTTCTCCTGTTATTGATGGTAAATATTTCCATGTGCGATGTATTGCCCATATTTTGAATTTGTGTGTTCAAGATGCCATCGATTTGTGGCAAAAGTATGTTGATCCTATTAGAACTGCTGTGAAGTTGATTCATAACAAAGCTCCTATTGGTAGAGCTTGGAAGAGATATTGTCATGGTAAGCAATGCAGGTACACCAACTTTCGTTTGGATGTTTCAACTCGGTGGAACTCGACATATGATATGTTGGAGTCGACTTTGAACCACATTGAGTATTTATGTGATTTTTTTAGAAGTTGTCCTCATGTTCCTTCTGATTTGATTTTGATACCCGCTTGTTGAGACCACAGCATGGATTTATTTCGATTATTCCGCGCTTTCAAAAATGCCACTGTTGAGTTATCCGGTGTTTATTATCCTACTTCTGTGCGCGTTTTGGAGCATTGCATGTATGTGGCAATTGGTTTTAAAACTTGTGTGAAAAATACTCAATTCGTTGAGTTGAAGGCTATTTTGTTTTACATGGTTGAAAAATGGTTAAAATATTTTTCACGTATTCCAAATGTGTTTTTGATTGCAAAATGCTTGGATCCAAAGTGGAAGTTGCATGGTGTTTATAAAATTTTAGACATGTACTATGGTTGTTTGCACGCTTTGGATTTTTCTCAACTCCGCGAAATGGGCTTGACAAGAGGAGAATGCTTCGAACTAAGTATTCCGGATGTTGATGAAATCAAACATAGGTTAGATAGTGCACTTCGTTCTCTCTACGCGGAATATGAAATGCGGTATAACACCGCTCACCAGGTACGTGCTCCTCCTAGTCCTTCTACATTTGATTTTGGTGGAGGGGATTTTTCCAATGTCATGATCGATCCCGACGTAGTATCACAATTGCAAGATCTATACGGTACTACAACCAATAGGACTAGAGCGACTAGTGAATTAGATATATATTTGGAATCGCGCTCTATTTTTCAAGATGCAGGTCCTCCTACTCAACAAATTGACGTCCTTAATTGGTGGGGAACACATGACAAAGAGTTTCCGATACTCTCCATCATGGCTAAGGAGATATTCGCCGTTCCCGCTTCCACCGTCGCCGTTGAACAAGCTTTTAGTGTCGGCGGTTGTGTCCTAGACGACAAAAGGAGCAATCTCTCCGCCAAGAACATGGAAGCCACTATGTTACTTGACGATTGGGCAAAGGCGGACATGAGAGCACAAGAGCCGGATTTCGACTTCCGTGTAGAGAGTGATGGTGAAGAATTTTCTTCCGATGGCGATGACGAGGTCAGAAGCGATAGCACTCAACATTAGCAATGAGTCGACGGGGGCGGTGAACGGCGAGCACTGCCGACCAAAAAGGTAAGCAAGGTAAGAGAACTACGTGGGCTTTGATTCCTCAATAAAATTGTGGATACGTAGGCACCTCAACTTAAATTTGAAAAGTTTAACTTCGAAAGTTTAAGTTGAGCTCAAGCCCTTTTCAATTTTTTTTTTTCCCCCCTATTTCATAGATCATTCAGGATGCGGCTATGTTGTACTTGAAGATCATTAAAATATATTCCCCATTTGATAAATATCAAATGCGGAATATATTTTAATGATCTTCAAGTACAACTTAGCCGCATCCTGAATGATCTATGAAATCTTACCTTGGAATCAACCTTTTTTTCTTGCAAAATGTTGCCCATTTTCTAAGCAAACACATATCAGCACGCTATATACACATTGCTGCATTTCTAATAGGGGCAATTTGATCTTCCAAAGCAATCAATGCATCTCGAACACACATAGTCAGAACATTATTCAAGCATCTAGCATGGAAAAAATCAGAACAAACTATCTATTAGTACTAATTTTTTCCATGCTAGATGCTTGAATAATATTCTGACTATGTGTGTTCGAGATGCATTGATTGCTTTGGAAGATCAAATTGCCCCTATTAGAAATGCAGCAATGTGTATATAGCGTGTTGATATGTGTTTGCTTAGAAAATGGGCAACATTTTGCAAGAAAAAAGGGTTGATCCCAAGGTAAGAGAACTACGTGGGCTTTGATTCCTCAATAAAATTGTGGATACGTAGGCAACTCAACTTAAATTTGAAAAGTTTAACTTTGAAAGTTTAAGTTGATCTCAAGCCCTTTTCAATTTTTCCTTTTTCCCCCCCCCATTTCATTTTTTTTTAAATTTACCTTCCGAGTCCGACGAGGCGACGAGCCGACGCCCGACGACACTTGTAAATTATATTACATTGTTGTATGTTGTTGTATTGTATACTTATGTATTGTAAATTGTAATGTATCGTTGTCCGTTACAACTCAAAATCAATAAAATTTATTTCATTTTCTCCTTATTCGTCTTATTTGTGCTTGAATTATGCATTGTCTTGTTCCGATTTGTTGTATAAAGCCAAATTTCAAATTTAAAAAAAAAAAAAAAAAAAATTGAGCCGGCGAAACCGCCGGTTCAAAAACCGGAACCGCCAAAACCGCCGGAAAACCGGCGGTTCCGAACCGGAACCGGAACCGCCCGGTTTTCGAACCGGAACCGGAATCGTGAAATAGCCTCACGGTCCGGTTCCGGTTCCGCTTCCGCCAAAACCGGAACCGGCGGTTCCGAACCGGAACCGCCGGTTTTCGAACCGTGGGCATCTCTATCCGCAACGCGTCTCGTTGCGGTCTCTATCTCATCACGGAGAGACAAGACGGTAGCGAAACACCATTGCGAGACGACGTGGCGAGCTGCGGTTCGTGACGCCACTCGCCGGCCAGCGAGTGGGCGTCGTTTATATCCGTTGAAAATGTATTTTATATTATTTTTTAAAAAAAAATTCAAAAAAAATTCAAAAAAAAAATCACAAAATTATACTAGCCGTGTATAGCTGTTTTTACAAATTTTTTTATTTTTTTTTAATTTTTTTAAGCCCTCAATCACTTCTATAAATATCAAATCATTCCCACAAATTAATCCACAAAAAAACTCTTTATTCTCACTCAAACACTCTCAAACACTCTACAATCTTCATCTCAAGACATTATTCTTCTCCCAAATTTAATCAATTCATCCATTTGAGCAAATAAGTCGAATAATGGAAGAATCGCTAGCAGAAGATCGACGTCGGGAGGAGGAGGAAGCCGCGGCGCCTCAAAGGCGATCCCGGACTTACATCCATCGTAACCGGGAGAAAGCCGCCGCAAGGTTGGTATGCGACTACTTTTGTGACAACCCGGTATGGGGAGAGACCTAATTCCATCGCCGTTTCCGCATGCGTAAACGACTATTTATGCACATCGCAAATATATTGACAGCCCGGGAAGAGTTCTTCCAAGAAGGGTTCCACGCCGTTGGCCGTCCCAGTCACACGACGCTGCAGAAATGTACTGCAGCAATCCGTCAGCTTGCTACTGGACAAATGGCGGATGTGTTCGACGAATACCTGCAGATTGAGGAAAGCACTGGTAGAATGTGTTTGATAAACTTCTACAAGGGCGTCCGGGCAGCCTTCACCGACGAATTTCTCCAGAAGCCAAGCACGGCAGATTGTCAGTTTCTGCTCCGACTTCACGAAAAAGTGCACGGATTCCCCGGGATATTTGGCAGCGTTGATTGCATGCATTGACAATGGAAGAATTACCCTGTGGCGTGGAGGGGGTCATACACGAGCGGTCACAAAGGCACCCACCCCACCGTTATACTAAAGGCCGTTGTCGACTACCGTCTATGGATTTGGCATGCGTATTTCGAGGTCCCCAGATCGAACAACGACATCAACGTGCTCAATCAATCCGACCTCTTCAGCGAAGTTTTGAATGGTAAAGCGCCGGCCATCAACTTCATCGCTAACAACCGCCAGTATAAAATTGGGTACTATATTGTCGACGGCATCTATCCGAAGTGGTCAACCTTCGTGAAGACGTTCAACAGGCCGATGAACGAAAAACATACTCTTTTTGCGCAGAAGCAAGAGGCTGCTCGCAAGGATGTGGAGAGAGCGTTCGGGGTTCTCCAAGCTCGACATGATTGTCGCCGGCGAAGGACCTGAGGCGGGAAATTGGTTCGACCCTGAAACCCCGAGAAGCTCTACCGCAAGTAGTCACCCTCGCAGTGGAGCGCATCCGTCTATGCAAGATCGGTTGTCTGTTCGGGCAAGGACACGTGATTCTACCACCCACGCCCAACTCCAGGAGAATCTAATGGAGCACATTTGGGCTAAATTTGGCAACCAGTAGACGCACATGATCGCCATTAGACAACTCTTTCTTCTGCTTCTTTGAATTTTGAGATTTTGAATTTAGAGAGAGTGAGTGGAAGATTTTAAATTATGTGTTTTTTTTATTTTTTTTAGGATTTTATTAATGTGGTTTTTTATTTTTTTTAGAATTTTAAATTGTAATTTTATTTTATTTAATGAAATATGTTTTTATTAATTGAATTTGTTGAAAACAAAAATAAAAAATGAAATTGAATGAATAGTTAAGGGATGAGATGATTAATAGATGAAGGGTTGCATGTGTTGTTTCTTAGTTAAGAGGTGGGATGAAAAGTATAGTGGAGTCCATGAATAGTGAAGAGATGAGACGGTTAAGAGACAACTTTCCGGATGACCTTTACCGTCTTGAGCTAAATTCACTTTGCTTCAGCCTAAATCAGGTAATGTGTTTGGGCTCACTGTCAGATTTTGGCCCATTAGGCTCATATTCCGAAGGCCCAATATTAGCTAAACTCAGGCCCAAAATTGAGATGATATAACGGGATAAGTGAGAATGAATCATGGTATTGTTTATTGTTTAGATAAACTTTTTCAATTGTCATCGTTAAATATAGTTCGAACTCGATAGAAATGACCACAAATAACGAATATAATTTCCCGATGAATATACTGCTTTTATGTTTTTAGTATAGTGCTCATGACAAAGATATTTGTTCATTAAAAATTGCCATTGAATGATTGTACTGATACAAGGTTAAATCAGAATTGTCAATTGATCTTAGAACTGGATCGACGACCAATTTTTTCTAATAGAAATGTTTCAATTATTGAGCTTTCGACGATTAATTTGACCAATTTGTCCAATAAAAATATTTTGCTCTAAAACTTATCATAAAATGTGGTAAACTTTACATAGTCGATTGAATTAAATAGATTTCTCCAAACCATAAGCGCTCGAATTTTTGATAGGCCGTTTCGGTTCCTCCGATCGAAACTACCAATTCAGAATCAGAACCGACGGTTTTTGGGCCGGCGGCAGAACCAGCCGGTCCAACAAAATGACTAGAAAAAGTACACGTAATAGACAGGTGGTCCTCTATGGTTAGGCCACGTATCCTATATTCTGATACTTTTCTTTCGCCCTTTAACTATCCAACGAATCTTCAATTCTACACCGAAACTCTTAATTCTCCTTCAACCCCCTAAAAAAACACACACCCGCACGAAAAACTGTGTGAGAAAAATGATCCAGCCTCTCTATGCGCTGGTGTTCGGAGAAGTGGCGGTGATTTTGGTCCTACTTTTCCGGACGCCGCTGAGGAAGCCGCTGCTGATGCTGCTTGACCGCCTCAAGCAGGGCCGCGGCCCCGTGGTCGCGTCCACTGCCGGCGGCACCCTCTTCGTCATCATGATGTCGCTCATCTACAACATCACCACCATCCAGACCCGCACCGTTGAAGGCGGCGGGGCGGTCAATCCGACCGATCAGGTTCTCCTGGCCAATCAGCTCCTCGAAGCATCGCTTTTAGGTTAATTAATCTCTCTCTCTCTTTAAACCACCCTTGCCTCAGTGAGGTTTCCCCTTTCGGTGTGAAAATTATTATTGCGATTGTGATTGTGATTGTGATTAATTGACCTTTATATACAATGATTGAACAGTTATTATTTGGGTATATTGAAATTGGCTTTATGCTTTGGGGTTTATCTGTTTATGTGATTGTTCGAATGATCCGGTTTTTTAGTTGTTGAATGATTATATCAAAATAATCATTGGCAAATGGTTGTGTTGTTGATTGAAGGTTCTAATATGCAAAATATGAGCTAATGCAGTGATGTTTAGTAGAATTTTGTGACTGTTTGGAATTGATATTCGGAGGAAAGTGGAGTTGATTATATCATAGCATTCATCTGCAAGAGGTTGCATTGGTTGAAGGTTCTAATTCTAAAAAGCAAAATGTGAGCTGGTGTAATGATGTCTTGTAGAAATTTGTCACTGTTAGGAATCTATAGGCTATAAGAGTGAAATTAAGAGGAGAATGCTGTTGATTATACAGTAACAAATTTTATCATTGCATTCATTTGCAAGAGGTTGCACCGATTGAAGGTTATAATCCAAAAAAACAAAATGTGAGCTGATGTAATGATGTCTGGTATAAATTTGTGATTGTTTGGAAGCTGTAAGAGTGAAATTGAGAGGAAAACTCGGTTGATTTTGCAGGTTTCGCTCTATTCCTGGCGTTGATGATCGATAGAATCCATTACTACATTAAAGAGGTTCGCATGTTGAGGAAGCACATGGAAGCCATTAAAAGGTCCGAGCATAAGTCGGAGGAAGCAAAGGCGAAGGGCAAGACTAAAGCTGAGGATGATGACGATTCAAGTTAATGGAAAAGGGATGCTAACAGCTTTGTGGAGGTTAATAACCCTGCATTTATCATTCTGGTTTGCTATGTTTTTCTAGGTAGACTGTAATGCAGTGGATTCTGATGAATGATTTGCTATCTTTGAAATTTGTTATCAATGAGGATTTACTGATATCTGTGTGCATATGTAAAGCTGTTACGCTGCTTCTGGCCTTACCATGCAATTGTCCAAATATTGTTACTTTCCTGCAAATTTGATTAAACCTAGCTATCATCGATTGCTTCGCGTTATACGAATTAGTTGCTAAAAAGCCACTGAATCTTGATCGATGACATGAATATAGTGAACACATTATCTGGAGTCATATGGGACTCATTAAACTTAGAACAATAGGTAGGGTTTCAGGCTACCTCTTCCTAGAGCTTTAAGTTTTATATATGTAATTTGTAAAAATAGTTATGATTTCAATAACTATTTATGAGGTAATAGAATCAAAATAAATGTATAAAATAAGCTAATGGATACTATATGTGAGCGGTGCTCAGGAAATGTGCGTGTGCCTCGTGGTATGTCAAGGTTTTAAAATGCGTTTTAAGCCTCGAGACATTTTCCAAGGGCTTGTGAGGCTTAAATCATAAAAAAAACACATGAACATCATAACTATAATGGTAAATCACATCTAACCATAGCAAGTAAAAACACATGAAAACCATAAGTTCATAACTAGGTGTAAGTCTTTAACTCCCAAATTGAAGTCTGATTATGAAATGAAAGAGAAAGAAAAGGTGAGAGGAGAGGGAGTCTTCCAAAAAATCAGAGCATAGGTGTATCTTTGGATTTCAATTTTTACACTTTCTATTTCTTTAATCATCTTAAGTTTGGCTGTTTTCACATGGCCTGCTTCAAAGAGATGCTTAAACATGAAAGCCAATTCATTTTCAAGCCCCAAGAAGCCCAAATGCATGTGGGCCAAGGAACTTTAAACTCTAAACATGAGACTATTGCGTCGGTGTGCCTTAGCTGGGCCGAGGCTCCACCTTAGATGTGATATCCGGGTGCCTTGCACCAAGCTGTAGATATATATGAAATTAACATGAGAAAAGTATTGGATATTTCAACTTAAGGGGCAAGTAGAAAAGGGTTCCATCAGGATATATACAAAAGATATGAGTTATTTTTGGATCTCCTCTCTCTAGAATCAATGGCCCTGGATTTATTTCCGGTCCTACTCTTATCCTTTTATCCTAGTGTATACTTTGACAGTGGGGTTCGTGTCGGCCTGTGGCACTTGACAAGATTTTACAAAATTAGCTGTCAGGATTAAGGACCTCATTGTTCAGTTAACTTAGCAGAGAAGCTGGATATAGTGCTTGTTTACATTTAAGTTGCAGCCAAAGCTGGACAAGACCCGTGTGGTTGGTGTAGCATTACATGTTCTTACATTTTTAGGTTGTGTTTGGACATAAGCAGCCAACCCTTGCTGACTTGTCTACATTTGGAGTTGATGGATTTATAACTTGTCATAGAAAATTTGTGCTGACCACCTTCATATAATGTTGTTGGTACGAGTTGATGATTGAGTGCTATTGCTTTCTAACGTATTGAAGGCATTTATTTTGGGTGAAATGGTCGATAGATAAACAATATAAGTTGATTTATACCCTTTACTTGGATGGATTATTTGATCCTAAAACTTGTATGATATGTTCTTCAGATATTCAATCATATAACATATAACGAAACTAGTCGTCTAGTGTACAATTAGTGTCTTATTTACATAGTAATATTTTACAATGGTCGATTCTGTTCCATCATTTGGGAACGTTTGCCTGAAAATGTCCCACCTAAACTTACTATAGTATCCCATCATTTCATTTTTAGAAAATTGTCTTACAAAATTGGCCCTTTACCCTATAATAAAAATTTATATTTTGTAATGAAAATTGTTACCTAAACATGAAAATTGAGGCGCTCAACTATAATGTTTCACTAACGCAGCTGCGCGTCGAGCACATAGCGAATTATTCTTTCGCCTTTTACTAAAGAATAACGTGTGCTCGTTGTATTTCAAGCAGCATATGCCATTTTTTTGGAGGGTGTTTTGTTTATAATAACTATAATGTTTCACTAAGTAGTGGAAGAGAACAATTACTCCATACTGACATCATCAATAGGGTTGAGGAAGTTTTGTAGTGAAATGGACCCATGATATAAATATTCTCTCTTTATTTAGGTGAGCATTTTGGCCAAGGCAACCTACTTTCCTATGCAAGAGAGGATATGCCTTGTTGGGTTAAATATGATTGCGGCTTCATTATGATTTGGCTATCCATTTGGAATTTGATTTAAAGGAATTCTTTTTCAGCTCTAAATAGGGTGACAAGGTTGGTGAGACATTCACATGAAATCTCACTCGGTTTGATCGGTCTTCATGCACGTATCAGTATCAGTATCAGTATCAGGTTCAGGTACACTTCAATGAATGGTAGACGATGGATCCTACCGTCTCAAAATCTCGCCTCATATGTTTATGCAATATCAAACTATATGTTGTGAGTCTATCTAAAGTGGTGACGTTATTTAAAATTAGATGGAAATTATTAGAGGTTATTGACAAATCTTAGGAATGTAAAGGACTAGACAACACCAACAACAGGGTCGGTGCTTGGTCACAACGCACATCTTGTTTTATGGATAAGTCTTCACCTTCAAACCCAACCACCAATTGCATATAATAATAGACATTGGCATTTTACTTACTTTTTGAGCCAACTATTGAACAAGCCCAACTCCTATTGTCACACAAGTTCCACTTCAAACCATCCAAACCAACTTCCTCTACAAACTCCACTTCCGTTTCGTAGTTGACTTTGTGGATCACGGTGAGGTCGGGGTGATTGATCCCACTGTTGGATCACGAAGGTTGAAAAATTTCATTAAATTTGGCCTTCAAAGGTGTCGTCAACCTAACTGGCAGCTTGGCCTCAATGATGGTTACCGTTCAACCTCTTGTCTTCTCTTCTGATGCCTCTAATGCCGGCACGACATGCTTTGGCGAGTTTCATTTTCTAAATCCACTATGTATATTATTGTCAATAAAATAGCAATTGACTTTGCCAATTCAAGCACAAATGTGTTGACGTTTTCCCATTTCTAGAATTATATACTAGTAGTATGTATGAAGTTAATATTCTCCATAGTCCTTCGAGTTCACATTGGAGGTCTGAACATGAATGGTGTGGTTGACTTTTATTAGTCAAAGGGTTGTTCACACTTGACTTACTGTACTTACACGGAGTCAACTCTAATCCCTCCATGTCACCACCGTCCAATATCATACCTTCTCTTACATTCAATTTATTTTTATTTTTATTTTTGTGGTAAAAATTCAAAGTGTGGAATAATAGAATCATGCGTTTGCAATTCTAGAAATGCAGAAAAATCTATTCATCGCTTTCAAGAATTTATTCTATATTTATTTCAACAAAATGTCCTAATTTCATTCATTTTCGTTTACTTTCCGCTTAGATGATAGTAAATCATTGTATTCGTATTGTAATCAAAATAAAGATTTTTTAATAAAAAATAAGTACTTGTCTTGTTCACACTACAAAAACTGCTTGTTTTGCTAACGGAAATAAGCAGCGGACAATCAACTCGTCGGCTGCACGCCAAAGTTATCATCGGAATCATGAGTAGATTACAGTAATATAGTAGAGAAAGGAAAATGAAAACACAAAAAGAGATAGCATTAAAGAGTTGATATGAATGACCAGAAGATTGGTGTAATATAGAGTAATAAGAGAAAGGAAAATGAAAACACATAAAGAGATTACATTGAAAAGCTGATTTGAATCGCAAAAATCCTTCATAACCGTTCTTTCCAAAGCAACACTTATTGGTACAGAATCATCATGTGCATCACTATCACCAAGAATATATTCTAAACTACTAACATCAATATTGCTACTACTAATTTCATCCCAATTTGAATGAAACAATGATTCCTCAACTTCAATTAAACCACCTTCCACCTCTCCACCTCCATTAATCAATTCATAATTCAACTCAACAACTCCTTCACTTCCCATCCCATTGTCCCTCACCGTTATCCAACCCTCCTCCCTCGCGAAATCGAAATTCAATCCATCTCCGATCAAGCACCCGATCCTCCCGGCCGGAGGAGAGTCCGAAGTCGAAGGACTCTCTGTTAGATCCGACGCACAATCCGAAACCTCCAATTCATCCCAAAAGCACTGATCCATCACACTCGTAGGCGATCTCTTCATCGACTTCCTAACCCCGTTGCTCGCCTCCGCGAGGAACGGGTGCCCTAGCAGCTCCGCCGCCGTCCACCGCTCCTCCGGATCCCGCACGAGGCACTTCTCCACGAAATCCCTCGCCTCGCCGGAGAGCCACCTCGGAATCGCCGGAGAGTCGCCGGAGTACCCCACTCTGTACAGCGCCGCCGCCGGATCCTTCATCCCCGGCCACGGATTCGCTCCCGTCGCCATCTCGACGATCGTGCACCCCATCGCCCACACATCCACCGGAAACCCCTGCTCCTCGCCTCGCGCCGCCTCCGGCGACATATACGCCGGCGTTCCGGCGAATCCGCCGACTCCGCCGGCAGCGTGCTTCGCGCATCCGAAATCGGCGATTTTCAGCGCGCCATCGCCGGCGATCAGGAGATTCTCCCCTTTTACATCGCAGTGCACGATTCCGACGCGGTGGAGGTAATTGAGCCCACTCGCAATCTGATCCGCGTAGAATCTGATGGTGATTTCATCGAGAGAGCCGCCATTGCTTCTGATCAGATCGGAAAGCGTGCCGCCGGAGACGTACTCGAGGAAAACGTTGAAGACGAAGTCGTCTCTCTCCCGCGCAATTTTGGAGCCGAAGCATTTCACTACGAAGGGCGAGCAGAGCTGAGAAATCAGAGCCTGCTCGTTGCGCAAGGAGGTGGAAGAAGAGAGCTCCGCTGATTTGACGGCGAAGAGGTCGCCGGAGGCGGTGGTGGCGAGCGAAACTGCGGCGGTGGAGCCGCGGCCGATCACCGGACCCCTCTTCCACTCCATTTAGAGAGAGAATGTTGAATTTAATAAATAAAAATGAAAAAAACAGTTGGTTTCAGTTTTGAAATGAGAGTGGTGGAAGTATTTATAGAAGGAAAAAAGGTTTAAGTACAAATAGTTATATCCAAACCATAATATAGACAAATAGCACTAACTACACTTTTTTCATATTAATGTTAATTACATTTTAATTATTGCCGACTATATTATGAATTTATGATGTATCCCCCAAAGGAGAGGAGGGATATACAACTTTTAGAGAGAATGTTGAATTTGATAAATAAAAATGAAAAAAACAGTTGGTTTAGGTTTGAAATGAGAGTGGTGGAAGTATTTATAGAAGGAAAAAAGGTTAAGTAAAAATAGTTATTTGGAATATACGTATGTGCATTATTTGGTTTAGGTAGTGCATTATGTAGCTATTAATTGTCATTATCTAAGTATATTATGCATTATTAGAGGTATTGTGTATATGGGTTAATCAACGGATTGAAGATTACATACGTGCATTTAGTAATGTCTACGTACTATACCCTAGCCTCTAAGCTTATTAAACCCTTAGGGGAAACAAGAAACGTGTGTCAAACATCATAACATGGTACATCTTATTCGTATGCATTGCAGTTCACATATTGTGCATTATATAGTTAATAACATCCATTACTCGTGACAATTTGGTGAATTATTCGTATCGTTTTATAATTTGTTATTAATGCGTACGTACTATACCCTAGCCCCTAAGCTTATTAAACCCTTAGGGGAAACAAGAAACGTGTGTCAAACATCATAACACAGCACATCTTGTTCGTATGCATTGCAGTTCACAAATTGTGCATTATATAGTCAATTATATTCATTGCTCGTTACCATGTGAAGATTACATACATGTCTACGTACTATACCCTAGCCCCTAAGCTTATTAAACCCTTAGGGGAAACAAGAAACGTGTGTCCAAACATCATAACATGGTACATCTTATTCGTATGCATTGCAGTTCACATATTGTGCATTATATAGTCAATTATATGCATTACTCGTGACCATGTGGTGCATTATTCGTAGCGGTTTCCAGCCATTATTAGATTACTATTGTACCCTCATAATGCACAAAATAGGACAAATAATACAACACGGGATTAATTACCCAATGTTGATCTTGACCGTCCATTTCTCTAATCTAATGGCTGATATTAAGAAGGAAAAAGGAGGAAATATAGGAAAAGGAAATGAATACATCCCTATATATATATATATATATATATATATATAGGGGAGCGTTATTCTCCTTTTCACATCTTAGATCCTTTATCCTTCTTAATATTACGCGTTAGATCTAAGGCATCAACGGATCAGATTGATTCTAAAAAACTGGTTCCGTGTTGCATTATAGAAGGTGGTTGTATGCATTACAGGGTTATTATTGACATTTGACGGAAAAGTAACTGCCACATTTTGGTATCTGCGAATAATGCACCACATGGTCACGAGTAATGCATATAATTGACTATATAATGCACAATATGTGAACTGCAATGCATACGAATAAGATGTACCATGTTATGATGTTTGGACACACGTTTCTTGTTTCCCCTAAGGGTTTAATAAGCTTAGGGGCTAGGGTATAGTACGTAGACACGTATGTAATCTTCACATGGTAACGAGTAATGGATATAATTGACTATATAATGCACAATTTGTGAACTGCAATGCATACGAACAAGATGTGCTGTGTTATGATGTTTGACACACGTTTCTTGTTTCCCCTAAGGGTTTAATAAGCTTAGGGGCTAGGGTATAGTACGTACGCATTAATAACAAATTATAAAACGATACGAATAATTCACCAAATTGTCACGAGTAATGGATGTTATTAACTATATAATGCACAATATGTGAACTGCAATGCATACGAATAAGATGTACCATGTTATGATGTTTGACACACATTTCTTGTTTCCCCTAAGGGTTTAATAAGCTTAGGGGCTAGGGTATAGTACGTAGACATTACTAACAAATTGTTGTTATTGGAATATACGTATGTGCATTATTTGGTTTAGGTAGTGCATTATGTAGCTGTTAATTGTCATTATCTCAGTATATTATGCATTATTAGAGGTATTGTGTATATGGGTTAATCAACGGATTGAAGATGACATACGTGCATTTAGTAATGTCTACGTACTATACCCTAGCCCCTAAGCTTATTAAACCCTTAGGGGAAACAAGAAACGTGTGTCAAACATCATAACATGGTACATCTTATTCGTATGCATTGCAGTTCACATATTGTGCATTATATAGTTAATAACATCCATTACTCGTGACAATTTGGTGAATTATTCGTATCGTTTTATAATTTGTTATTAATGCGTACGTACTATACCCTAGCCCCTAAGCTTATTAAACCCTTAGGGGAAACAAGAAACGTGTGTCAAACATAATAACACAGCACATCTTGTTCGTATGCATTGCAGTTCACAAATTGTGCATTATATAGTCAATTATATGCAATACTCGTTACCATGTGAAGATTACATACATGTCTACGTACTATACTCTAGCCCCTAAGCTTATTAAACCCTTAGGGGAAACAAGAAACGTGTGTCAAACATCATAACACAGCACATCTTGTTCGTATGCATTGCAGTTCACATATTGTGCATTATATAGGCAATTATATGCATTACTCGTGACCATGTGGTGCATTATTCGTAGCGGTTTCCAGCCATTATTAGATTACTATTGTACCCTCATAATGCACAAAATAGGACAAATAATGCAACACGAGATTAATTACCCAATGTTGATCTGGACCGTCCATTTCTCTAATCTAATGGCTGATATTAAGAAGGAAAAAGGAGGAAATATAGGAAAAGGAAATGAATACATCCCTATATATATATATATATATATATATATACATATATATTTATTAACTTATTTCATTCATATATAATTATATAATAAAAAAATGAGAAATATATCAATATTCCATTAATATTTTCTAGTCACGTATCTTTATATTTTCTAAATCTGTGACACAAAAAAAATAGAACGTATATTACCAAAGGGGTGTGATCCGTTGCTAACTTGCTAACTCATCAACGTAATGCATTAAAAATGTCAACACGATGATAATGAAATGTTAACATAAACTTAATTTGATATTTTAATACATTGTGTTGACATTAATATTTAAATATCAACACAGTTTATTAAAATATCAACACAAATATGTGTTGACATTTTTAATATAGTACGTTGAGGAGTTAGCAAGTTAGCAACTTGAGAAACGTTAGCATTATAACGCATCTTTATTGTCAAATATATAAATATGACTAAATAATTTATTGCTAGATAAAGAAATGTAAGAGATAAATCAACTCTAAAATAATGGAGTACGTCGTTCTAATGAAGGTGTTTCACTTTTTTATCCATCTCAATAACAATGCCACATTTTATTTTTAAGAAATCTTACATCATTATACATCTAAACTCTAGTTGTATCCTTCTTTCTCTGCTATTACTTCAACAAATTTTTTTACACTAATACATTCAATTAATTTTTCTTGTTATATTTAACACATTAATTGGCAACGCATTGTAAACCACATCTTTATTGAGATGGATAAACTGTGTTACATGATAGACTATAATATTGCCGAAGGGAATGATAGTTAAAATATTAGTATTAGATGATAGTGAAACTCTATTATTATTATTATTATTATTATTATTATTATTATTATTATTATTATTATTATTATTATTATTATTAGTTTAGTAAATTGAGATAATTTTTCATAAATGTAAACGCTTATATTTTTATGGAACGAACGAAGATAAAAAAAAATACACATATTTTTATATACGAAATAGTATATATTTTATGACGAATTATAATAACCAAATAACACTACTCGATCGTATTTTAGTAGCGAGTATTATCCTTTTGCTACACGGAATCTTCTTTATATACACCTCTCATCATACGAATGCGATTGACGGCCACACGCTTTTCCAATTCAAAATTTCTAATTTATTCTTTTCCCGAAAGGTGAATGCTTGCGTTGGGAGCGAGCCACGTGGCGGAACGGGAGAGGAACCGACGATGTTCTTTGTTAAAGAGGAGGGCCCCACAGGAGGCCGGCACGTGAGCACGTGCCACTATCACCGCTCATCGCAACCAATCAATACTCCCTCCGTCCCATTTCAAGTTATTAACTTTCTATTTTGAGTTGTCCCACCTCAAGTGATTAATTTCATTTTTTTAGCTAAAAACAAAACTTCAACCATCTCTTACTTTATTTCCTCTTTCTTACTTTATTCTCTCTTTATCCCTCTTACTTTTTTCTTTCTCATACTTATTTTCTCCACTTTAACTCAATACATATTATTTTCTTAATTCTTATGCCGAAAAGAAATTCATCACATGAGATGGGACGGAGGGAGGATGTATGATGCAGCCAGGCGCTTTGCGGCGGCCATTTAATTAATTTGCTTTAATCTCAATTTTTCTAATTAACAAAACAAAACAAAACGTTTTTTAATTAGTTTTAATCAATGTAATAATTCGGATTTGGGCTAGGTACAACTACCGATGTTATTGTAGTTAAGTCAACTTGATTTGATGTAATTAGTGAAATATGTGGGGAAATGGTGGGGTGAATGAGCCATAATTTTATTTGGGATTTTCATCACATGACTACAGTGAAAAAATTGAGAGACAAAATGGTGGGGTGTCACATGATTTTGTTTAGTAGTATTTTATTATTATTGTTATTGTGATAATATTAATATTGGAAGATATATTTTTTTCCGGCACAAACAATGGCATCTGCTTAAAGCAGCTGGAAGATCTGAAGAGATGTGGTCCCATGATTTTATTAGGTTTATTGTGAACAAGGAACAGCTTTCATTTATTTCTTAGTTGATATTTATTTAATTTATAGATTATACATTTTTCTAGAGTTATATGTCCTTCACGTGTCCTTTTGATCTCCTTTCCATCGATTCATCATATCCTTGTAGGGTTTAAACTTAGGTGATGTACTCTTCTACCAAGATTAGATAATTGCTGACAAAAAATTGAAAATGGTTATCTATCATACAACAAATAACGGTTCTCATCTAAACCATTTTTTATATACATTAGTAAGTATACAAGGAGAGATTCAATTGAGAACATATCTTATAGCTGAGGATGTAAAAATCATTTTCAATCATTGGATCGAGAAGGTCTATGATGGATCAATACATCTCTTGTGACTGAATGCAGTTCATTCAATTAGAGTTCATGAATGCGAAAATTTCTAAATTTTTAATGTAAAATATGAAATTTTCTTATTGCGTGTTCTTGTGTTTGCACTTTACAGAATATGAAATTGTTTTCATTTTCATCAATATAATGTATATACATATAACTTTTTAAATATTATTCCAATTACTGTTTGTGTTTAATATTTATATTTAATTTGTATTTTTGGTTAAAATGTTACATTTGATAGTTATTTTCAATTATTATAATTATAATTTAGGATGCATAGTATAGTAATTATTTTAAAATAAAAGTAATACATCATGAATAATATTTGTAGCAAAAAATATTGTACTTTTAAATCAACTCATATAGCATGTTTTTAATGAATCACAATTCACAATCAACATAAAAGCAAATGTAGGGCCACCAATCAGCCACCAAAGCTCAATGTCATAGCTGATCATAATATAAATTCACATGATATACAATAATGTTACATCCAGCAAGCAAAATAAAGATTGGTCCCAATTTACATTTCAGAGTCACAAGAATTAGGTAACGAGGCTGGTTATTTATGAATCAGTTATTTATTGGGTGCACTTACCGCAATTACTACTATGAATTAATTAATAATCAAAGTAATAGAAACATTTAATGTTTAGTGTAAGGCTGAAGCATATTGTGCTAACAATTAAAAGCAAAGTTGGTCTGAAAGCAGTTATAAAGCTGCACATGTTTTAAATTAGGGCTGCCTCAAAATATGAGGCTGTTTAATCAGCCACGATATATTGGATCTTCATTTTTATCACATGTTTGGTGTTGGGAAATAAATTGATTAAATCATACTACCAAGATATATTATTATATAGGAAAAAACCAACTCATAAGTAGTTGGGGAATAGGTTTAGGGGCAGGTGAAGTTGAAAGTCTTGAAATTACACCTCAATTGGATGAGTGATTAATGTGATATTAAAGTTTGGGCTGCACCAAAGATAATTCAATTAAAACGTAGGTCGATTGCAAGAATTAGGGTTATTCTTAAATCCTAAATGGGTTAACTGTATGTAAGATCACGAAGTTTGGTCGAATTCTGATATGTCGCGGAAATTTAAAATTCGAATGATGAATCACGAAGTTTAAAGGAATTCGCAATTGTCCCACGACAATTTGGCAAAGGCAATGTGGAGTTGGCGTACACGTTTAAAATTTTGGTGATGTAGATGAATAGTGACGTAAACGTGTAGTAATGTGTTGACGTGGACGAGTAAACGACGTCACTTGTGCACGATAATAAAAAAAAGTAGTAAGATTGGACAATTGGGAACTCTAGAAACTTTGTTCATTATCATTCGATTGTGAATGGTGCATGACAAACCAAAAATGAAATATTCGTTGTGATTTTATAGACAATTAACCCTTCTTAGACTATGGTATTGATATTGATCTCCTAGTAAGATTTAAGTTTGAAATTATAAGTATTACAAAAAATAACATGTTGCTTATCTTCGTTATCCACTTAGTAGTTCGAGTCAAACTTTATGCAATTGAAATTGAACTGATAACTCATCACCTATTAGGTTGATTTAGCATTGAAGGTAGAATGTGAATACATCCTAGATAGTGCATCTGTTGAAATAATGATAGTTTTACACAATGAGATCAAAGTTTGGAATATAATTTAAGAATAATCCTTTTAACTACATGAAATCTATGTGATGCAATATGGAATGTGCTGGTCATGCAATTATTAAAAATACTATGTTTTGTAGTATGGTTTTAGATTAAAAGTGAATTGTACAGGTAAGATTTAGGTTGTCTGGAATTGGAAATGACTAGATTTCAAGATTGTGAACATCAAGTGACATTACTTCATCCATCAAAACCTTTTACTTTGGATGAAAGTTGGTCTTTGAAGAGAGGTTTACATAAATGTGAATATCCATGGACATTATTAATCCTGAATTTGTAACTAAATACGGCTCAATTCTTATGTAATAAAATGTGCATTGTGGTATTAATCATAAATTTATTACTACTACTACGTTGGAGTAACTATGATGCCGCTACTTATTTTGTTATTTTTTATTTTTTTCACTTGGGAAAGGGAAGTAGTGGGGATAGGTTGGAATGAGGAAAGATAAAAAATATCAAATTTTTGGTATACCATAATTTGTAGTTTTTAGTTCAATCTGATTTTTCTAAAATCGAATTGAAAGTCGAATGTTCATTTCTAAGTAACAGAATCACATAGATGGCAAAAGTCCTAAAGAAAGTACTACTTATTTTATATGATAAATCTAGTTAACAAGAGAAGGTTGCAACATACAAAATGATAATAAAGTAAGATTCCTGATGGAGTGCAAAAGCAAAAATATAAACGCAATCGCCCAACTATTTTGAGCCAAAAAGATAAAGTGGGCGTTTAATAGTTTAGATGATGCCCCTTGTGCTTAAAGTTATGGTAGGCGGTGATATTCATCAATATTTATGTATCATCAATTTTTTATTTGATTCTGTTTTTGGATATGAGAAATGTTATGTTGACTATATATATACATGATCTAAGTTTTCAAATAATATTATTGCAAATTCAAGATTATCAGATTAGAAAGAGCACAAATGGCTGGAAAATAATACAATTTGGTGTCCTAATTTAAAATTAGTCAGAAAAATCATTAAGTTTGAATTTGATTTGGTCGACTAAGTCTAATACATTGTTGATGTATTTCAACCAACGACATTAATTTTTGTGTGAAGAAACGATGTCGTTTAGCTCCTCAGTCGGGACGTCCACATATGATTTATTGTATGTCACATTAGATACAATTTTATAAAAAATTTAAATGTATTACAAACAAATCCAAACTTTCTATAATTAATATGACCAAATTTAATAATTTTTCCGACGGTTTGCCAAATTATAATTGGTGTAACCTAAAATATAGTATAAAAAACGAATCTTGTTAGATTAAATTAGGTGGGTAGCATCGATGGACTTCCTTTTCATGAATCCTTCCTTTACCACTTGAAGCTGATCTGTGACGTTACACTCATGAAAGAAAAGCACAATTAGTTTTATATTGGCAGCTTAATTCCTTCCTTTAACCCAAAATTAACTTTATCTTTGCCTAATTAACTAACTAATTTTGGTCAGCTTTGTGATGAACAAACATTACAACCTCTTCAAGTCACCTAACTTCTCTAATCAACAGCCACAGCCACAAATTATTATGTAGCAATTACTAATAAACAAGACACTTGTCAAGTATACGTATCTAACGTGGATCAATTGCTTCAGTGTAAATGAGAAATTGTTATTAATCAATTTTATTAAATAAAAAAATCTTATTGGACGAATGCAACACTTAGGGGTGTTCGGTTTGCAAGTTTGTATCCCGGATTAAATATGCAGTGTGTTTGGTTCATGAGATTCAATCCCACAATTCAATCATAGATGGATAATCATTGGATAATTAGTCATAGCTAATCCCTTATGACTCAAATAATCTCACAACTTAATCATATATCTTGGTATTATTTTATCTAGCAAACCGAACACCACCTTCTTATCTGGTTATATTTCAGTAGTGATGAAAGGGAGTCTCGCTTTCGATATGTATTCTTATTGGATGTGAAGCAGCGCCTAAGTTCGAATCTCACAAAAAGTGAAAATTTCAATTTTCCGAACTCTACTATGATTTCATCTGCATTATACGTCCAATGAAATGTATCGAAATCCTAGAAAAATGTAGCTTTGACCATAACTCATCTCTATATGGAGTAACTTAAAGGTTAATTTTTCTCATTTGTTTGGATAAATATCGATATATAACTCTAACAAGATTTGTTAGACAATATTTATATTCCTATAGTAATAAATCTATTATTTACTACTATTTGCTTAAGAAACATAATTTTATAATATGCCACAATTTGCTAATTTCAATATAATCGACTACTTGCTAAGCCTGCTACGTAATTTTAATATCAAATTGAAATGTGTTTTAAAAGGCACAAATTGTTCTGAAACAAGGAAATATGGATTGGTTATTTGGGCTTCAACTTCAATGGACTGTAGGGCTTTATTACTATTACTCCTATACAAGTATCTAACCTAATAACATTGTAACACAAGCAAGCCCAATAAAAAAATATGGCCTAAAACTAAGAAGCCCAATGGGTCATGGTGGATTACACGAAACTAGTGTCATAAAAATCGACATATATCATTCTCATATACATATATTACCCATCTCAACTACTTCCACTTTTCTTTTTGGTTTGTCCAACTACTTATATTATTTATATTTTAAATAAGAATTAAAATAGTTAATTAAAATATTAGAGTTAATCATATGTTCTCTTATTACACTTAAAATATTAATTTAATTATATTAATTAGTCTATTTTTAATTTATAACCAAAAAATGCAAGTAACCTGAGATAGGAAGAATATTATTTTATTTGAAGTAATATGGACTAAATAATATGAATATTTTATGATATTGATACTGTTGAATACTACAAATAAAATAATTATTAAAAAGGTGAATCTATACTAGGCAAATTAACTTATATCAAAATAACAGAGAATTTAAATTAAATAACAGGGCCGTGCATCGAGTCAAGGTGGGCACTCTTTCTGTAACACGGTATACGCCCTAGATAGCCCTCAATATAGTGTATTTGTCTCTAAAACGTAATACAATTTCCTCGTAGCATGTAAAAGCGATTTAAAATCGATAATCACTGCATATAAAGTTTTTAGAGCAAAATGACGTTAGATCTTAGAGTGTCCACAATAGGACCGAACGGTCTATTGCTGGACGTGGGGCGTCACGGTGGCGGCGGACTATTGTGGACATTCTTAGATATATTTAAAAGTTCTTGTCATCAAAACATATCAATATCTAAATGACGGTAATAATTAACCGAAAGGCCAAGGCCCAAGGCTTTTCGTTGAAGATGAAAGACCAAAACCCTTTTGGCTTTGAGATGTTCCCAACATATGCAAACAAAAATATGCATATATAGGGGATATAAACCTAACAAATTATATGACTTTTGACTTGTAGATAACACAAATATTTCTACCGCATCCCATAGATATATAATGATTGAATAATTGGTAAACAATACCTATACTCTGACAGCCGCCCCGCGGGGATAAGATATATAGATATACTCTCCAATTAAAGAAACAAAAATGCAAAATAAATTAAACAAAAATGCCAAAATAACCGTTTTCTAAGCAAAGGTTGATTCAATCATAAAACACAAATATAGTAATGATTTGACAATTTTTACCCAAAATAATCACAACCCATGTATGCATTAAAAATGATATCTTAGGATGGATATAAATGGGGGTAGGTGTAGAAATAAAATATTCATAGAGATTCTCATTGACCTTATTTTCTTAGCTTTACACAAATCTATATGTGATAATTTTGTGATTATGTTAATGTAATTTTGTAATATTTTCTTCTTCTCTTTTTTTCGAACTCTTTTTTTTGTTGTTATTTAATTTCAATGCCGCAGGAAACTCTCCGAACCTTCCTCACTTCTCACCCAAACAACGCCCTCTCCATGAGCTTTGCCGATGCTGCCGTCCTCGCTTACGTCACACCCCATAACCATTCCTTGCTTCATCAAAATCAAAGGTACCAAATTTATATACTCTTTTTTTCGATAATACCAACATTAAATTCAATTTCAAATTACCTCTCTGATCAAACTATGATTCCTTTTGCAATTTTTTTTTAAATTATGATAATTATATAGATTTAATTGCAACTATACTGCGACAAAAAGATTTGGTCAAATTATGATAGCTGCACGGATGTTTCCATGTAAGTTAAACGGTGTCTTCAATTAACAATTATACATAAACATGAATTAGATTTTTTTATTTAAGATAATTGTAAATAAAATCAAAACTATATTAGTTGGAACTGTTTTTTACGACCGAGGTCCGTATCCGGCCTGTTAGCGAGTTGTGCGAAGAAGATGTTAAGTTGCCTACAGAAGATGAGAAGAGAAAGAAATAACTGTCGTGTCTGTTGCAATTCCTTATGATGTTAATGAGAAATAATTATGTGTCCTTTGTAATTCTAGAGATGTGTATATATGCTTCATCGGAGTCTTGACAAACATCATAAAAAAATAAGAAATACATTTCTGCAAATATTGTCTACAGTTTATTCTCTACTATGAAGTTCTTTCATTTCTTTCATGGTATCAGAGCAGGATCTTGATCCTGTCTCTTTTACTTTTTTTTTTTAGTTAAAGATGGAAGATTCTAGCATGTCAAATGCTACTTTGAACGATTCCGCTTTCGCAACTCCAGTGCTGCCGCAGAATCCACCGATTTCTGTCAAGCTCACTGATGAGAACTTTTTAATATGGCAACAACAGATTGAAGCCACGATCTGGGGATACGGCCTTGAGTCTCATTTGACCGGAGATGAGGAGCCTCCTCCTGAGAAGATTGCAGGATCCACGGAAGGACAGAGCGTGATGAATCCAAATTTCTTGGCGTGGCGACGTCAGGATCAAAGGTTGGCCGCTTGGTTATTATCTTCTCTTTCAGAAAGCGCTATGATTCTTGTTGTTGGTTTGAAAACAACGAAGGACATTTGGGAGGCCATTCAGACTCACTATGCCAATCAATCAATGGCGAAGGTTATGCAGTATAGGCTGCAAATGCAAAATATGAAGAAAGAGTCCCTTCCGATGACGGAATATCTTGGAAAAATGAAATCTTGTTTTGATATTTTGGGATCAGCGGGGAGCAAAGTTGCAGATCGCGATCAGATCCTCTACATCCTTGGAGGATTAGGGCATGAGTATGACCCCATTGTTGCTTCTATCTCTACCAGAGTGGAGCCTTGGACCGTGAAGGATGTTGGAGCTGTGTTGTTGAGTTTTGAATCTCGATTGGGATCTGTTGGAAGTATAGCAGGTAGCATGGAGGGCTCTCAACCTTCTTTGCATCTAGCACAACAATCTGGCCAAAACCAGAGAAAGAATTATTTTCCTGCACAGAATCGAGGAGGTTTCAGTGGCAACAATCGAGGAGGTACCAGATCCTATAGGGGGCGAGGAGGAAGAAGCTATGGCGGAAACAAAATCGTGTGTCAACTCTGTGAGAAGCCCGGACATTCAGCAAGCAAGTGTTGGCACAGGTTTGAGCAACATTTCACTCCACACCAGCAACGTGCTCCTCCTCCTCCACAACAGCCTAATCTGTACTCGTCTTTTCCCTCTGCTCATCTGGTTCAAGCTCGATCTCAGAATCCTAGTCCTTCTATTATCTGCCCTTCAGAGCTGAGCTATGATAATTCAAGCACAACAGCCTGGTATCCAGATTCAGGAGCCACAAATCATGTGTCTCATGATTTGAACAATCTCAACACCAGTGCTGAATATTCTGGAGGTAAAAAGTTACTTCTTGGTGATGGTTTTGGTATGGATATAGCACATATTGGACAAACAGAACTTGATTCTAATATTCCTTGTTCTGATAGAAAATTGCTTCTTAAAAACCTGCTTCATGTTCCAAATATCACCAAAAATCTTCTTAGTGTTTCCCAATTTGCCAAAGACAATAATGTGTTCTTTGAATTTCATCCTTCAATCTGTTTTGTCAAAGATCAGGTATCCAAGGAGGTCGTCCTGCAGGGAACCCTTGATCACGGCCTTTATCACTTCCTTGTTAAGCAACCACCGATCAAGAGAGGCAGTAGCCCCAGCTTTTCCTTCAAACAAGACAAGGGTTCACTTTCTGTGCACACCACATCTCTAGGATCCACCTCTTTTTCTGCTTCAGCTTCTAGATCTGTTAGCTCTAGTCTTGACTTGTGGCATAAGAGACTCGGACATCCAGCTCTAGATGTTGTTAAAACTGCGCTAAATAGTTGTAATGTTTCCTTTACATCAATGAAATCTGTTTCTCTCTGTCCATCATGTTGTCTCTCAAAATCTCACAGACTACCCTATTCTTTGTCTCAATCTGAATATTCTGCTCCTCTTCAAATGATTCATAGTGATCTTTGGGGTCCTTCTCTTGAGATATCTAGGAACGGTTTTGTTTACTATGTTTCATTTATTGATCATTACACTAGATTCACTTGGGTATATCTTCTCAAAAATAAAAGTGATGTATTCTCAACCTTTAAACAATTCAAAGCCATGGCAGAAAATCTTTGCTCAAGAAAAATTAAGATTCTTCAAACAGATTGGGGAGGTGAGTATCAAGCTCTTACATCTTTTCTCAAGGAGTCAGGGATTATCCATAGGGTTTCTTGTCCATACACCCCTCAACAGAACGGTCTAGCCGAACGGAAACATAGACATATTGTTGAAGTTGGGTTATCTCTCTTAGCTGAATCTGCTTTGCCACAAAAATTTTGGGATGATGCGTTTTTAACTGCAGTCTATCTCATCAAGCCAGATTATTCCACTCTTCGTGTTTTTGGCTGCCTTTGCTATCCCTTTACCCGTCCTTACAATAGCAATAAGCTTCAATACAGATCTGCCCCGGCTACTTTTCTTGGCTACAGCCCCTCTCATAAGGGATACAAAGCTCTTCTTCCTCAAGGGAAACTCATCATTACTCGAGATATTGTCTTTGATGAATCCATTTTTCCCTTTAAACCTGCTGCTCCACCACAATCTTCATCAGTGGTCCCTCCACCTACCACATCTTTTATCTCACCACCTCCACCTATCACTGATTCTTCTCCATCTCCTGTCATTCAGAATCCTCCTGATAATTCTCCTATCATCCATAATCCTCATAACACTTCTCCTATCATTGAGCATCCTCATGACACTTCTCCCATCAGACATAATACTTCTCCTTACACCACTTCATATGATCCTGAATCTGATACTCCCATTAACACTTCATCTTCACATTCTAGGCCACATATTTCCTCTACTGACTCCTCTGTATCCTCTGAGTCTTCTTCTTCTGCCCATATATCTTGTCCACCACAAGTTCAGTCTAATCATCATATGATAACAAGAGCAAAGGCTGGTATTTTTAAGCCAAAGTTGCTTACTGTTTTTCTCTCCCCATTTCTCACTCCTAGGTCTGCCTTGGAAGCCTTATTGATTCCCATTTGGAAGGAAGCTATGCTCCGTGAGTTCCTTGCTTTACTAAAAAATCACACTTGGACTTTGACCCCTCTTCCACCGGGCAAAAACCTCATTGGATGTACATGGGTTTTTAAGCTAAAGAAACATATTGATGGCTCCATTGCTATGCACAAAGCTAGACTCGTAGCTCAAGGGTTTTCTCAACTTCCTGGTTTTGATTTCAACGAAACCTTTAGTCCTGTTGTCAAGCCCGCTACCATAAGAATGATACTAAGCATTGCAGTTTCTTGTGGATGGGATGTTACTCACTTAGACGTAAATAATGCTTTTCTCAATGGCAACCTTAAGGAGGATATATACATGCGTCAGCCTATTGGTTTTGAACAAGGGGGTCCTCACCTTGTTTGCAAGTTGAATAAGGCCATATATGGGCTCAAGCAAGCCTCTCGGGCTTGGTTCTTTACTGTTCATTCTGTGCTCGTTACCCTTGGTTTTACTCAATCCAAATCAGACGCTTCTCTGTTCTTCAGGATTCAAGGCCAGGATGTTGTTTATGTGCTCATTTATGTTGATGATATGCTTGTCACTGGAAACAACCAAACCTCTATCAACAAAGTCATAACTAAGTTGAACTCTCACTTCTCTTTAAAAGAGCTTGGGGAGGTGAATCTGTTTCTTGGCATTGAAGTTCTCAAAACTGATCGTGGTCTTCATCTATGCCAATCTTCTTATATCAAAGATCTTTTAAAGAAAGTGAATATGGAAACTGCCAAAGGATGTCCAACTCCTATGGTGTCTAACTGTGATCTGAGCAAGGCAATAGGAGAACCTGTCCCGGATCAGAGGATATATAGAAGCACAGTCGGGGCGCTGCAATATGCTGCTATTACAAGACCGGATATAAGTTTTGCTGTAAATAAAGTTAGCCAATACATGTCTGCTCCATTGGACACTCATTGGCGAGCAGTGAAACGGATTCTGAGATATTTGGCGGGAACAATTGACTATGGAATTCATATACAGAAGTCCAGTGGAAAGATTGTTGGTTTTTCAGATTCGGATTGGGCCGCTGATCTTGATGATAGGCGATCCACAACCGGGTATTGTACGTATCATGGTTGCAACTTGGTGGCGTGGTGTGCGAAGAAACAATCTGTTGTTGCTCGATCAAGTACTGAAGCTGAGTATCGGAGCTTAGCCCATGTTGTTTCTGAAGTAACATGGATGCATTCTCTTCTTAGTGAGCTTAAAATCAAGAATGATGAATCAGCTGTGGTCTGGGTGGATAATCAAAGTGCTATAGCACTGGCATCAAATCCAATTCTACATGCTAGAACAAAGCACATTGAGATTGATATTCATTTTGTTCGTGATAAAGTCTTGGCCAAAGAAATTGAACTCCGGCACGTCCCGACAATGGATCAGGTTGCAGACATTTTAACAAAACCGTTGGCTCGACAAACCTTCATCCGACTACGAGAGAAACTTGGTGTAATCTCGCAATCGGCTCTCGGTTTGAGGGGGCGTGTTAGCGAGTTGTGCGAAGAAGATGTTAAGTTGCCTACAGAAGATGAGAAGAGAAAGAAATAACTGTCGTGTCTGTTGCAATTCCTTATGATGTTAATGAGAAATAATTATGTGTCCTTTGTAATTCTAGAGATGTGTATATATGCTTCATCGGAGTCTTGACAAACATCATAAAAAAATAAGAAATACATTTCTGCAAATATTGTCTACAGTTTATTCTCTACTATGAAGTTCTTTCATTTCTTTCACGGCCGACCAGGTCATCAAGGATCTTGATGGCCCCTTTGCCTTTGTTCTTTACGACACCAAAGTTGGAACTGTTTTTACTGCCCTGGTAATTTTATACTACTACTACTAATTAATTATCTTTAATTAGATTCTTATTTTTAGATAGTTAAATACACTGATTTCTAAATGTATTAGAAATGTGGGTGGATGTCTGACAGTCTGAGGTACTTTATAGCTGGTCACGATGACAATAATTTGTAACTTAATTAGTCATGACGTTAATCATCGAAAATCGAAAATATTTTTTGCCTAATTTTAATTTATATGCAAAATCAGAATTTGTGAAAGTTCGTGTATTTAGGCTTGATCATGATCAAAATGATAATTTTGTTAGGGATCCAACGGTGGAGTAAAACTATATTGGGGTATTGCCGCCGATGGTTCAGTGGTGATTTCCGATGATTTGGATGTGATTAAAGCCGGTTGCGCAAAATCGTTTGCACCATTCCCCACAGGTAGAATCATTACTTTTATCATGAGATAATATTGAAATATTGAAAGAAAAAAACACTTTATTGTCGATCATAATATGACTAAATAGCACTACTCGTTTAGGATGCATATTTCATAGCGAAGCGGGGCTTATGAGCTTCGAACATCCGATGCATAAGCTGAGGGCGATGCCGAGGGTCGACAGCGAAGGCGTGATTTGTGGGGCTAATTTCAAAGTCGACTTATACTCGAGAGTCAATAGCATTCCTCGTGTTGGAAGTGAGACCAATTGGGTCGATTGGGCATCTCACCAGTCTTGAAGTTACGTTCTCAATTACTATCATCAATAAATATGTTTTAAATATATCAAGAGATGTTAGATTGGAATGTTGATCTTGTGTTTAATGAATTAATAGAGGTAAAGGAATTGTTCATTTTATTTGTGGGATTTTAAAAAAAGTGAAAATCTCTGGTCTTATAAAGTGAATCTGATCCGAATTGACTTGAACCAACCTTGAAATAGCCCGTCTCTAAGTCAGAGTAGATGAAGAGATAAATAAAATTAATTATCATACAAATTTATTTTTCTAATAGAAAAGTTATTGAGAAGGTATTAAACTTTTTTTAATTTTGAAAAAAAAGTAAGTTAAGCTTATTTGCAATTTTAAACTTACCTGTTCGTTACATTTTCAAAAAGTACTGTACTATAATGATTTTTTTTTGAGAAGATAAATGAAAAAGTAAATATTTGTAATTTACTTTTTTATCCTTAGAGATCTCTAAAACCTGACACATTTGTGGATTCACGTCTGGCCTTACGTGTTGGAAACTTGGAATCATATTCACAATGTCTTATTTATCGCAAAATTCACATCCAAAAATAAAAAATTCTGCACACGTCGTTTTATTTGGAGAAATTTCGGAATATGGGTTTAAATTCGCTGACCTTTCGAGATAAGGGATTCAATTCGCTTACCTTTCGAAATATGGGTCCGAGACATGCGAATTTTTCGGAATAAGGGTTTTACACCTTTTTATATTTATTCTCTCCATTTTTCTTATTATTTCCCTTCCAATAATTATAGATTTACTAAACTATCCTTTAACCCATCTCTCAAAAATTTCATTTTACCTCCCTCCAAACGATTTGCGCTCCACTCTTAAAAGTCAATCTTCTCTCTCAAATTATGCGGTTTTGTATTTGACGTCTTTTTTTCGTTTTCTAATTTTGATGTATTTGATCTGTTCGTGTAATCTTATTAGTTCTTGTAATTGATTTGTTTGTGCAATTCTAATAAAACAGAGGCAGCAAAACCAATTAGGAAGAATGATCTGCAATTTTCCAATGAGAAGTAGGAGAAATTCAGAGGTTTAATATCAAATTTGAAGCGCATGATTAATAGAATTAATAGGATGAAATTAGTTCATTTTTTTCTGCAATTCTTAACTTTTATATATATTGTTATGGACATTTTAAGAATCATTCATTCCTTATTTTTGTATCAGCGGAGGCGGAGTGAACGTGGGAATTTGAGAGAAGATTGACTTTAAAGAGTAGAGCGCAAATCGTTTGGAGGGAGGTAAAATGAAATTTTTGAGAGATGGGTTAAAGGATAGTTTAGTAAATCTATAATTATTGGAAGGGAAATAATAAGAAAAATGGAGAGAATAAATATAAAAAGGTGTAAAACCCTTATTCCGAAAAATTCGCATGTCTCGGACCCATATTTCGAAAGGTAAGCGAATTGAATCCCTTATCTCGAAAGGTCAGCGAATTTAAACCCATATTCCGAAATTTCTCTTTTATTTGTGTCAATCTGCTACTAATAACACCCCATGGTCTTTATACTGGGCTTCAGAAGGCCCAAATTGAAGCAGTTTGAAAAGGCCCGAAGTATAATTGAGAAAATTATAATTTATTAAAAAAAGTTTATAATAGATTAATTATTGTTATAATAATAATATTAATAATAATGCTTCAACTGTCATAAAATCAATTTATATAGCTCTTTCTACAAAAAAAGTTACAAGCTTGATTGTGGCATCATATTTCTGCATCATATGAAATTCGGGGTAAAGTGAGTCACAAAATCATATTATGAGTCAATTAAATTTGTAGCACTTCAGAATTGCATTTGAATTAGATGGTGATAATTTAGAGTCTACAATTCCGATAACTAGTAATAATTGAAAATTTGTCAACCAATTCTATTAAAATTGATGCTGCATCTCATTATGTGTATTTTAGGGGGCTAAAATAGTGTATTTTAATGTTCCATAAGTTATGATTTCTATAAATATTCTTTAGCAAAATATAGTAATGACGCCCTATCTCCAGTCGGTGAATTTGTTATACTTTAGGGATGAGGGTGACAGCAGATTTTAGAAACTTTTGTGAAATGTAATTGACTATATTCATGCAGATACAGAAAGTAATTCGAATAATGATGAAGTTAGACAAAAATAGTTGAGGTATTAATGACAATTTTCCATTTTTAAAGATGGAAATGTGAGTATCATTCTTGTGAGCATCAATTTACCATTTTTTAAAGTAGAAATATGATATCATTGTTGTGAGACTAAAAAAGTCAATTTGCCATTTAAAAAAATAGAAATATGATATTGTTGTGACTTGTGAGAATAAAAAGCGAGACTACTTTTTATTTTGTCGAAAATAAAAATTAAGTGGTTTGAATAAATATATTGTCATGTGATCAATTACAAATAATTACAATTGTAGAAGTATTATTTCTCTTTTATTGTAATTGTGATTAACTTGGACACATAACGTGACAAATTGTGATTAACTTGGATACATAACGTGGCAATATGTCCAGACTGCTAAATTTTTACTCCTTTTGTGTGACAGAAAGAGTATTATGTATTGCTCGACATTGTCTACAATGTTAACGCAAAGATAATTAACAAAACAATTTATCCATATCTTCCGACGTTGCGCACTCACTTCGAGACCCGTATTCTCGTTACTCTCAAATTGGAAACAAACAAAAAAGAGTGTTTTTTCTATAGAAAAAATGGTAACGTCTTTACGTTTAAACTTACCCCATTGCATTAGGTGCAATCATTCAATAATAAATTAAAAACCTACTTGAAATCTCATCCAGTACCATTAACTCAGATGTCGATTTCCCGCTAAAACTCGCAATGAAGTCTGCCACGTGATTCTCTTATTGACAACTATGATCAATATCCACTCCCGTTATTTCATCATTTGAATGCTTTAAAATAATTCATAACACTGAAATCCGCTTCCATATCATCCATATGCACACAAACAGTCAAATTACCGCTTCCTGCGATTGGGTCCCTTCACTCTTTGATACTCACTATTAACTCGTCTTCACGTTACCCTCGGAATTTGAAAACATTACATGTTTTCGTATATAGATAAAAGAGTAACACCTTAATGTTTAAACAAACTCTAAATCAAACACAATCATATGATCATAAATTCACAATATACTTCAATATTATCAATAAACATACTCTAAATAAGACACAACCATTCAATCATAAATTAACAATATACTTCAAGATCACAAGTAATATTAATTCTGATGTCAATTTTGCATTAAAACTCGCAATAAAGTTGTGAGTTGATTTCTCTTCTCTATAAATACGATCAATTTGTGATCACATGGGAATACGACACATGACTTACATAACCCACCATCCATTCACCAACGACTTTTGGAACATCCTGCATGCAACCATAAATTCCGATCCATCACGCACAACACACAATCGCAGTGCAGTCTACAATCTTTTTCAATCGCCGAAACACACACACATGCAAACAACGCTTGATAAATTATACAAGATCGAATTACACGAATTTCGTCTACTAGGTCAATTCGTCTCAGTCTATGAACAATACATAAGACTAATCACGGTTTTATCAGACGTATTCCACCCACAAAAGTATTAACACCAATCAATTCAATATTAGAGTAATTTCACATCAATTTATTATCAAATAATCAAACACCATACACACATTTAGCATACACATTAATTTAGAATAACCAATAATCACACAATTAAATATACAAGAAAGCCAAGAGTCCTTTTTTCATTTCTTTTCCTTTTTTCCTTGCAATGAAGATTACAGAGATGATCCGAACTGATAAAGTGGGCGCGAAGCCCACAAAGAAAACCCCTCTCTGTCCTCTCTCACTCTCTACTTAAGACAACAGGTTTCTCTTCACAGCATAACTTCTTCTGTTGCACATCTTTTTATTGAAATTTCCTACCTATTTTATATCAATTTCCCATCTTCAAATCTCCTTGTAAATCTATCTATCCCTCTTTTCCTTCTTAATTCGTGATTCCTTTAACAACGGGGTGAAATTGAACCGTCTTTCATAAGAGAATTTCATCGAATTTCATCACTCCGTCGCATATACCTCCGGCCCTAGTTTCATTTCCTCAATTTTTGTGTTTGTGTTTTGTTTTCTCGGAGCCGATCTCAATGGAGTCGCCGACGCCGGTCTCCCGATACGTCGCCCAGAGCAACAAGTAATAATTTTTTCTCTTGGGTTTTCATGACTTTTTGATTTTTTGTGTTGATGCTTATGATGGTCAGGAAAAGGGTGTTTTCGTCGTCGGTGTTTGAAGATGATGTCGATGATGTTATGGAGATACCTCCTCCGCCTTCTTCGATCAATCGCGGCTCGAGGTCGAAATCTTCGAAGAAGAAAGAGGTTTAAGATTGTTTTTCATTTGCTATTCAATTTGTGTTGTAATTTGCTAGGGTTTTGTTGTTGATGGTTTGTTCTATTGGTTAAGGGAATTAATTTTCAGAATTGAGATTATCTGAGCTGTTTTTTTGCTTGAATTCTAGTAAATGCTGAGTTGTATGTGGCTAATTGATATTAATAGGATGATAAATCTATAAATGTTTCTGTCTTGTTTAGTGCTTTTGTGAGTTCATTCCTATCTGTTTACCACGTTCAAAATCGAAAATTCTTTATATCATCTTCGTCGTATCCGGACATTTTTTTGATCAAGTCGCTGTAGGATCACTTGGTTGTGAGGAATGGTTGTCTTTCTCAGCCATTATATTGACACCTTTGAGAGATTCTCCGCTTTCTTTGCTTTTTTTTTGGTCATGTTATGAAAGTTTCCGTCTATATCTAGATATGGTGCCTGTATTAACTTTCTCGTGGGCAACTTCTGAAGCCACGTGGCATTGCATATCGATTGGTGGTGGGATTAAGCTGTACTTGCTGTAGTGGAAAAACCGGGTGTTTGAATCTAATTAGTTTACCTTATTGCTAGCTAACAGGCATTGCACACTCTTCCAATAGATTTTTATCAATAGATTCACCTGAAGATTTGTCATAGCATGCAATGTACCTAAAATGGTAGGTGTTTGGTACGGTTTAATGTACTTTTGGTTATATATTCAATTTCCCAATTTAGACATATCGCAATCCCATTTGTCTAAATTGGCTTAGGTTTCCTGTTATGGCGTCGCACAATTCTTGCACATTCTTGCACTCCATGTGTTATCTTTTAGACATCCTTCTTTGCACTACATTCAAATATATCATATGCTAATAAACAGTGAATGTGAGATTTTCAATTTGGCTGTGCTGCCGTTGTTTTTAATTTTTTATATATCTCTGTTAATAATTTTCTAAATATCATGTCTTAACCTCCAAAATTCCAAACTTGCAGAAGGTGATTTCTAATGAAATAATAGATGTCGACCTCGAAGAAGATGATGCCGAAGTGTTGCACTTTGAGGGGAAAGGCAAAGGCAAGGTACTTCAGAGTTCTCACTAACACATACAGCTATAACTTTATCCCCCCCCTCTCTATATATCTATAAATGTATATTTACTTTAATCCTGATGTGCAGGAAGCTTTGTTGGATTCTTCGCCGAGCCTTCGTAATTTAACGATTGACGGATCTGGAAGTGATACTCCGAAGTCAAAGCATGAAACTGTTGATGATTTCAATCCTAATTTCTCTTCCGGAGAGGATGACTTCATGGATAAATATTATGATGACATAGTATATGATGATTCCGCAGTCTTGGAATCACATTTTGATCATATGAATATTCCGTCTGGAGTTGAAGCACCATTTCCTTGGTTATCAGCTAGTTCAACTTCACAATATGAGTTTAACGATGCTCATATTTCTCAAGACTCGTATGTGCACCAACCGTTGCAATCCAAAATTCAGGCTGGTGGTCGGACAACATCGAAATCAAGGATGGGTGGTCAAGCAGCGAGCCAGAAACCGTGGTCTGGGATTGGTCCCAATGTAAAAAAAACTGCGACTCCTTCCAGTAGCAGTACAGATTATTTTGCTTGGAAATACCCTGGTGGTTCCCTGCCTCCTGGTAGTAGTTTACCATCTTCAAGGACAAGCAAAAGGTCGCGTGTCAATGCAAGTTCAACCAATTCTTTTTCTTCAGCAAAAATGTATGGAAGTAGTTATCACAGCAGCGGCTATCCAACTCTAAACATGCATGCTAGTGCACCGGGAGTGGGAATGCACGTGCCTATGTGGTCAAATCCACCCCTGCAAATCTCAGAACCTCCTATTGCCCCGTCTACATTTACAACTGGAATTGCATATACGCCCATAGTGCCAGATTACTCTAACAACCATATGACACCACCTTCTGCCAGAGTAGATAAGAGAAGTGCGGATGAGATACAACGGGACTATGTATCTTTCAAGAGCTTCGATATTGTTGACGATTATTCGGATCACCACTTCGCCAAACATGCTCCCTCAGCAAGATTGGTGCGTGCATTTTTTATCCTTTTATCCCTTCCTCTCTTGTCTGATCTAAGTTCGGATCGGGGATGTGCGTGTTGTGGTGTTTTGACTTTGCTTTTTTCTGTAATTTAATTAATATCATCTGGTGCAGGCACAAAAGAACTGGGCGAAGAGAATACAAGAAGAATGGAAGATATTGGAAAAAGACTTGCCAGGTTGATATTGAATTTTTCGTGCACCGAGTGTGCAGTATATTTCATGTTTTTGACTGTTAATTTAGCACATTGAATATTTTCTGAGTTTTGGATGATCCTACTCTTGTTAGTCAGAGTCATATACACTATGTTTATTTTATATATTTATGCCACCATTTTCTCATGTTTGTTTCGGTTATTGTGAATGTACCATCTCCGTGCATTCTTGTGCTGTTACTCCAACAGATACGATCTTTGTGCGGGCGTACGAATCAAGGATGGATCTTTTGAGAGCGGTCATTATAGGAGCCGAGGGAACTCCATACCATGATTGTCTCTTCTTCTTCGACGTAATGTTTCCCAGCAATTATCCCAATGTTCCTCCGGTAAGTTTCTTCGTGCAAACGTGCTGTGATGTCAATATGGTAGTAGTTACTTACTCGATTCTATTGTTGACAGAAAGTCCATTACCATTCTGGCGGCCTTCGTCTGAATCCCAATTTGTACAATTGTGGAAAAGTATGCTTGAGCCTTCTCAATACCTGGGGTGGTAACGGCCAGGAGAAATGGATTTCTGGAGTTTCAACGATGTTGCAAGTTCTGGTCTCGATTCAAGGGTTGATTTTGAATGCCAAACCCTATTTCAACGAGCCAGGTTATGCGAATTTGGGTGGCACCAAGCATGGTGAAGAGAAGTCATTGGACTACAACGAGAGGACTTTCATGTATACCTTGCAGACGATGGTGTACAGCATGAGAAGGCCTCCGAAGGTAAAGACCGAATCTTTACTTATCTCATCATGTTACTTAATCTCTATCTATTGTTCTGGTGTATCTGATTTGCATTCTGGCTACTGTAGCATTTTGAGGCATACGTCGTGGGCCACTACTGCAAGCGTGCACGAGATATCCTGGTGTCGTGCAGAGCCTACACGGATGGAGCTCAGGTGGGGTGTCTCGTGAAAGGGGGCGTTCAGGATGTGGACGAGGGCGACAAGAGCTGCTCGATGGAATTCAGGAACAACTTGGCTGGGTACATCACGACACTCATTAACGAGTTTACTAACATCGGAGCCAAGGATTGTGAACAGTTCCGGTCTTTAGCTCAAAAGGCGCCCGCACCCACTCCTGTCGTTCCTGGGACTGCGAGATTCTACATGTAGGCTGCTGATCTGATACTTGTCTTTGGGTTTTTCTTTGCAACTGATTATTTATTTCAGAAACTACAGTTTTCCTTGTCATGATCCTAGACTGATCTTTTTGTTTTTGTTTTGATAATAATAGTTTTAATTGTTAATATATGTCTTTTTCTGCGCGGTTTACTAAAATTGCAACCAATCTTGTGTGTGTTATATATGTTCAAATTTCTTTGAGGATGCTTATCTAGGAGAAAGAGAAATAACTTGATGTAATAGCCGAGACCTAGATTCTCGAGAATTCTTAAGAAATAAATACCAGCTTTTATTTAACGAATGAAAGAGTATTTTTATTTCTTGAGAAAAGGTACAAATTACAGTTTTCAGAATCTCAAACTAAAGTTACAATCTTTGACGGCGAATTAAAAGTCGAGCTACTACACTATTACAGTTTGAAATCCCTAACAAATACTTTGGCCTCCGGCACCGGGCCGTCTCGGCCCCAGGGTTTTTTTTTTTTTCAAACGAGCCGGGAGGGCGAGACCACGAGGGAAGACAGCCTCGTTGGCCAGTCGCAACTCCTGCCAAAGCGCACGAAAGAGAATTTGTTGCATGAATAGAGACTGTTGGTGGATTGTGATAGCTCGCCACCAAGCACGGCAGTTCGGCACCGAGCTCGGCAGTTCGCCACCAAGCTCGGCAGTTCGGTACCAAGCTCGGCAGTTCGCCACCAAGCTCGGCAGTTCGGTACCAAGCTCGGCAGTTCGGCACCAAGCTCGGCAACTCCGTGATCTGGAGAGAAAGATCAAAACATGAAGAAGAGCTCGGCTGTTATGACAACTCGTTTCAACAGCCGTTAGATCTCCTCAATCGTTTACAGAGACAACAAGAGAAGTGTATTAAGAAAGGGAAGGGGAAACAATACCTTGCAGAAATGCGAGTGGGTGTTGGACCGAAAGAAGCAAACTCCAGCCAGCAGGCTCCCCTCCAGCTAATACTCTGCCAAGCTGCAGGTAACAGCCCTTGCTTTCCCTACCCAGACCGGTTATAGTCCGGAAATCAGCCCCCACAATGCCACCTCTAGTGTGCACCTGCAAAAGAAGACAAAATTCATGAATGAGCTAGGGTACAAGGCAGCACAAAAACACCAGAAATCAGTAAAGGATGCTGCAAGGTCAGCCAACATATAACCAACCAAGGACCCCTTTTCAGCCATGTACACCCTGCGAAATGCTGCAGAGGTAATGGCCAAATCAGCCCACCAAGGACTGCTTCCCCACCAGAGATGACAGCCTTTCAGGCTTTCAGTTAAGCCATGAGCATAAATAGGGCTCAGCCTCTTTCTCCCTCTTCATCACCAAGCATCATCTAGTAGAGAAAGAAAGGAGCCGAGGCAGGGGAGAGAGGCGGGGGGGAAGCAAGAGCAGAGACAGGAGCTAGCAGCACAAGTTCAGTGGAGGTAACCACACTTCCTTTCAACCTCAGTTAACCACATCATACCATCATGCAGTAGAAATTTCACTTTTTAATAGTGAACACCAGCATGCTAGGATACCGTAATTAGAACTCAGGGCGGTAATCAAAACATAATCGGTTGAACATAGTGATTATACCGCAAGAACATAGGGAGAATGAGAACTTAGCTTCTCCCGTTTTGAACCATAACGTAAGCTAAGTAACAAGTTAAAAGAAGGCTTAGCTCTAGGGGTTGTCGGAGATGGCGGTGACGACGGAGAGGCGTCGGGAGAAGCTGTGGGCTGCCTCCGAAACAGCAGCTGCTCTGATGGTGAGACGGCGTGGCTCACGGGCGGTGACGGCAGCGAGCACGCCGGCGGAGGTAACCACTGGGAGAACTCCTGCTCGACGGAGAGTCGGAGCTGGAAGGTGACGCCTCCTCCCTCTCTCCGGCGACCGCGCGAAACCGCCGAGCTTGGTGCCATTTCATCCGTCTCTGTTTCGGGAATCTCTCTACGATAGATGGCGACACTGCTGAACGCCGGAGAGCAACCGGCGATGACTCTCCGTCGCGCGGAAGGGAGCGGCGGCAATGATGCTTGCCGAGAGCTGGAATCGGACGACGGAGGAGCTGCCGACTTGTGGAGAATAGAGAAATTAGGGATTGATACTCAAAATTTAGGAATTTTGAAAGAGGAAAAAGGGCCGATGCGGATGGGGGATAAGAGTTCTCTCCTAATTAAATCTAAATTGGGCCATTTTACTTTGGGCCCAAAAGAAGGGAAAAAAAGGAGAGTGTGGGCTGATGATTAAGTCTGGGCCCGAGAATGTGTACAGTACCATCTACTTGGTTGAAGCCATGCTCCTAAATCAATTCCAAGAAGTTAATGGAATAAAATTTCCTAAGCCGCGGAAGAAGAGAATTTATAAGCCGTGATGAAATAATTCGCGAGAGGTTTTTAAAGCGGACTTTAATAGTCGCAGAAAGTATTTCTTAAAATACTTAAGATAATCCGAGAATTCTAATACCGAACGGGTCAGCCGGTTACAGAACAAATTAAATCACCGTTTTAATTAAAGATTTAAGACTTCTAATTTTAGAAGGGCAGAAATTAAAAACAATAAGCACACGCTTAGACATGCATTCATGCAAGATTGAATGATTACTCAAAGCCTAATTTAAGTACATTATTTTTTTGAAAAGGGACGTCGTCGCTCGACGAGTAAATCTCAAGTCAGACAGTACCCGTTTGAAAAGGTTAAGCAAACGAGGTGGGCTTTTCTATCCTACATTATGTGTGGGCTTCTTTCCTTTTTATTTACAGAACTCTATGAGAATAAGTGTGAACTTTTGAATGAGTTGTCATGCCATGTTTTATTTTGTGATTGCCATTCATGGTTAAAACGAATTCGGGTCCCAGTAGGTCAGTAAATCCTACTCGGACTAGTGTACACTTACGGACCGTGAGCTAGCGCAAGGTTGGCCGGTCTAGGGGTCGTGAGCTAGCGCCAGGTTGGCCGACCCAGTGATCGTGGAATGTGGCCACATTCCCGATTCACACAGCTTGACATGGTATATCATCAGAAAGTTAAAAGACTGCAGTCTATTTCAGAAAGAAATAACAGATTTTAGTGACCGGGACTTGTTTTCAGAAAAAAACCCCGCGTTCACTCAGCTTGGCAGACAATTAAAAGAAAAACAGTTTTCGGCATAAGCCACTGAGTATATCAAGTACTCAGCCCTGCATATTGTTTTCCTTAATGTGCAGGTTGATCGATCGAGGCAGAGGAGGTGTTGGGACTGAAGATAAAATAAAAGAAGGGTAGCTAGTGTAGTATGTCTCCATACATGTTATACTTGTCTTGGAACTCTTCCGCTGCATAGACCTAGCTTTGTCTCAGTAAAGACAATGTCCCACATTTCACTCTGATGTAATAACTTGCTATCTTGATGACTTTTAGACAGTATTTCCTTAATTTCAGTAATTATGATGATGTGTTGAGACAGTTTAGTATTGTTAGTCGCGAAATAGCTGCGCTTTCTTTGACTAGGAAGTTGTGGTCGTGACAGAGTGGTATCAGAGCACTTTTCTTTCGCTCTGACCCAAGAACCTTCTTTCTAAGCCTCAGTCCAGAACAGTAGCACTAGGCTAGAAAGTGAACAGAATGATCAGTACAAGATCCCAACACCTCAGCTCGACACGATCAACTGCACCAGAAACAGGGGTCGACGCCCGCTCGTCCAGAAAAGAGAATTTTGAAGAAAGAAAATATTTTTCCATTTTGAGAAAGAAAATGAAATTTTCTAAGTTTTTTTTTCAGAAAAAGAAAATAATTTTCACAGCCCTTATGGGAACGAAAATGTTTATTTGAAATGCTTGCAAGATGCAACGTGATAGCTGATACTTTGCATAAGATATGCTTACTGTATCTGTGTTTTATGAGCTTGACATGAATGAATAGATGTCATGGGGACTATGTATGTGAACCTAGAGTGCTTTAGAGAAGTACCTTAGGTGAGACATGCAAAATCAAGTATTAGCAGAATGAGAACTTGTTACCGCCTTCCACGGCGACGAGACCAACTGAACTCATCAGTTAGGGAGAACCCCTAATTCCACAGAATTTCAAAAAAAAAAAAAAAAAAAAATCAACAACGAACCAGAAAGTATCGTTGCAATACCAATAAACAGCAAAGAAAGGAAGTCCATTCCTTTGAGCATACAGATAGTACATATATAGATATATGTGTATACCAGCCGGTTATGAGACATAGCCACAGACAAACCTAGTACGACCTCTTCGAGAGACAACGACTCAGTTCATACCATCTTTTTACAGCTTTTCGCATACTTGTATATGCATACTTTCAGTTACGAGCCGTTTTGAGGGCTTTTCTTCTTTTATGTAGAGATGGCACGACAGCGTTTTACCCACCGACGCCCACTCCGGACAGGTGCTGATCCAGATGCGGTGGTACGTTACTACAGGACGTACCGGCGTTGTCATGGGGACACTCTCGCCGAATTCGTCGCCCATTATGGTAAGCTATGGGAGGAGGCGAATTGGAATGGGGTGAAGCCCTACGAGGGCATCGTGAGACTGGTGGAGTTGTTCCCACCGGAGTGGCAGGGGTGGATGGCGACTACAGCCCAGTTGTACACTTCTTCGCGGCCTCCGACCTATGAGCCGATAGGAGACATGCCGGGCTTCTTGAGTGCAGTCTCGGCAGGGTGTTTCCACTTTGGGAACGGGCCCCCGCCAGACATGCAGGCCCCGGGGAGTGAGCGGTTCCGTAGCCTGCCACCTTTGGCCCTGATGCGGGCGGCAGACGGAGTGTTCGAGGAGGGACAGTCGTCCCGAGCTCCCGGCCGTCGCAGAGGTAGGGCAGAGATGGGAGATGTGTCGGGGTCCAGCGACGAGGTTGAGCAGTTAGAGAGCGGTATCGGGGGTGGAGAGAGTGAGGAGGATCCAGAGGAGGAGGATCCAGAGGAGGAGGATCCCGAGGAGGAGGATCCCGAGGAGGACATAGTAGGGGACGATGATGATGACGAGGAGCCGCAGATTGGCAGTCTCACGGACCAGATAGTGGGGGTCAACCCTCCACAGCCCCTCGAGCCACCACCAGAGATTCCTCCACCACCCATGGAGCCATTTCCCGAGGAGTTGGAGCAGCCCCTCCACCCAATAGATGAGGCGTTCTACAAGGGGCTATACTACTACGCCAAGCATGTGGACAAGGATTTTGTCTCCGACCTCGACGTACCAGTGGCGCCTTGCATGGCCCCAGAGATCCCGCAGCCGGTCGTCGCCTCCAAGGGCGAGGAGGAGGTATGGTCACCTATAGAGATGCCCCTCCCTGGGACGAGCCACGACGACCCGATGTGGATCGACAGTGACTTGGAGTAGGGGTCGGTCAGGCGGGACATAGCCGTGCTAGCTTAGTAGATTAGTTTCCCTTTCTTTTGTAAGAACTGCAGTGATGTCATATGTAAAAGATATTAAGACCTCGTGAGAGGCAATTTGCCCACTTTATGATGAATGCATATGATGTACCACTTTATGACTCCTATTTGATTTTGTTAAACATATGCATGAAAGAGAATGCATGGGTTGTGAAACGAATCCTAAGGAAATATGAACTCCGTATTGATGAAAGTGAATAACTAGTACTGATATCGTGTTATAAACAGAATGCCTCCCAGAAGACAAGCAGGCAGGCCGAGAAGGTACGCGCAAGTACCAGGGCAGGTACCTAGGAGAGACCAGGCTGGGGGAGCAGGAGCACAACCGCCACCTCCTCCACCACCGCCTCCTGCAGTGCCGGAGAGGCGAGTGGAAGAAACATTTCTCAAACAGAACCCACCTGTGTTCAAGGGTCTGGGGAATCCTGCTGCAGCAGAGACCTGGGTGCGTGCGATCGAGCGCATCTTTGATTTTCTTCGGTGCACCGACAGAGAGCGACTCTCATGTGTGAAGTTTCAGCTGGTTGAGTCCGCCGACTTCTGGTGGGAAGCCAGGCGAAAAGTTATGACTCGTGAACAGTTGGAGCACCTGACCTGGGAGGAGTTTAAGAATGAGCTGTACGGCAAGTACATCCCCAAGAGCTACCGCAAGGCCAAAGAGGTGGAGTTTTACAGTTTGAAACAGGGAAAGATGACAGTGACCGAGTACGATAGGTTGTTCTATGACATGTCACGCTATGCGCCTGAACTAGTAGACACGGACGAGAAAATGGCCGAAAAGTTTTGTACTGGCCTGAGATCGGAAATAAGAATGGCTCTGGCCAGTCATGGAGGTCTGTCTTATGTCGAGTCATTGGGCCGGGCCCTGGACATTGAGGCAGCTATGCCCAAAGAGAGGCCGACGACACATGTCACCACTGCTCCACCGCCGCCACAGCAGCGGTTCCCTCGAGAAAAGAGGAAATGGGAAGGAGACCGAGTCCCGACTGATGCTAAGAAACCACAGTTTGCCCCTAAGCCACAGCAGAACCGTTGGTACCAAACTGCCCCAACTCCAGCTGCGGAGCGCGGAGCCCAGGCACCTCTATGTGCGAGATGCTCGAAGAGACATGACGGCGAGTGTAAGGCCGGGACTGGTGGATGTTTCCACTGCGGGCAGAAGGGACATTTTGCCAGAAACTGCCCGAGCAAGGCGACTGGAATGGGAGGACAGCGTCCGCAACTGCGGGCACTCCAGGTTGAACCAAGGAGAGAGAATGCGATGCTCCCTGCACCACGTCCTCAGCGACAGCTACGCCCGAGACTTCCCCCACAGGCAAGAGCCTTCGCACTGCAGCAGAAGCAGGCCAGGGCCGAGGAAGGGAAACGGGAGCAAGGCAATTTGGCAGGTATGGGAACTCTCCTCAACATACCAATCGCCCTTTTGTTTGATACCGGTGCATCACACTCCTTTATATCAACATCTTGTGTGGATACTTTGAACTTGCCTACGGATGTGATGGAACATAGTATGAGGGTGTCCTCACCCGTAGGAGGCCTGATAGATATCACACGAACGTGCTCAAACATAAAATTTTCCATGGGAAACCTGAACCTAGTAGCTCATAACTTACATGTGATGTTGATGTGGAGCGTCGACATTATACTAGGAATGGATTGGTTAGCCGAGAACTACGCCACAATCCGTTGTAAGGAGAGACAGATAGCGCTACAATACCCTGGGACAGAACCCGTAATGTTTCATGGGATCTCCATGAGGAAACGAAAATCGATTATTTCTGCCCTACAAGCAACAACCATGATGAGGAAAGGATGCCCTGCATACCTCGTCTTTTTGAACGAAGAAGAGAAAAAGGACAAGAAAATTGAGGACGTGGCAATAGTACGAGAATATCCTGATGTATTCCCAGAAAAGCTACCAGGCTTGCCACCAAACAGGCAATTGGAGTTCAGCATCGATCTGGAACCAGGATCAGCTCCAATATCAAAGGCGCCTTACAGAATGGCACCAAGGGAGTTAGAGGAACTCAAAATGCAATTACAGGAACTACTAGACCTGGGCTTCATTCGACCCAGTGTGTCGCCGTGGGGCGCACCAGTACTTTTTGTAAAGAAGAAAGATGGCACCTTAAGGATGTGTATCGACTATCGAGAGCTGAACAAAATAACCCTCAAGAACAAGTATCCTTTACCGAGAATCGACGACCTCTTCGATCAGCTGCAAGGAGCTGGAGTGTTCTCGAAGATGGATTTGAGATCGGGTTATCACCAGTTGAGAGTTCGACAAGACGATATACCAAAGACTGCGTTCCGCACCAGATATGGCCATTATGAATTTACGGTAATGCCTTTTGGGCTTACCAATGCTCCAGCTGTGTTCATGGACCTAATGAACCGCGTGTTCCACCCGTACCTGGACAAGTTCGTTCTGGTCTTCATAGATGATGTGCTCATCTATTCGAAGAACGAAAAGGAACACGAGGAACATTTGAGAGCCACCTTGGAAACGTTAAGAGCCGAGAAACTCTATGCTAAGTTCAGCAAGTGTGAGTTCTGGCTCAATGAAGTGAATTTCCTTGGACACATAGTGACAGCAGAAGGGATCCGAGTAGACCCCGCTAAAGTTGAAGCCGTGCAACGTTGGCAGTCACCAGCAACGCCCAATGAAATTCGAAGTTTCCTAGGACTGGCAGGATACTACCGAAGATTCATTGAGGGGTTTTCTAAAATAGCCAGGCCGATGACTCAACAACTCAAGAAAGGAGTTAAAGTCAACTGGACCCCAGAATGTGAAGCAAGTTTCCAATTGCTTAAGGAAAAGTTGACCACAGCGCCGGTGCTAGCCGTACCAGAGGCGGGAGTCGACTATGTGGTGTATACAGATGCATCGAAGGTCGGACTCGGGTGCGTGCTGATGCAGAGGGGTAAGGTGATAGCATATGCGTCACGCCAATTGAGGCCGCACGAGTTGAACTATCCGACGCACGATCTGGAATTAGCAGCAGTGGTCCATGCGCTGAAGATTTGGAGACATCACCTCTACGGAGTTCGGTGTGAGATCTTCACAGATCATAAGAGTCTCAAATACTTTTTCGAACAGAAGGATCTGAATATGAGACAGCGCAGATGGCTGGAACTAGTCAAAGACTACGACTGTGGTATAAACTACCACCCAGGCAAAGCCAATGTAGTAGCAGATGCTTTGAGCAGAAAGACAGCGCCTCAAGCAGCTGTTTTCCTCACACAAGAGGAAGAGCTTATCCGGGAATTCGCCAAGATGCGGCTGGAAATAGTAAGAGCCCCGGGGACAGTGGACAGCAGAATATCCACCTTGGTCGTAGAACCAGATTTAAGAGCCAGAATTGTGGAAGCCCAGAGAGACGATGACGCTCTAGAAAAGATCCGTCTCAGAGTAAGGACGGGAAAAGGGGAATACTACCGCGAAGAGGCGGATAATGCTCTCGTCTTCAAAGGGAGATTATGCGTACCCAACGAGGAGGCGCTTAGGAACGAGATCATGAGTGAAGCTCATGAGACACCCTACACTGCCCACCCTGGAAGTACAAAGATGTATCAGGACTTGAAGAAGCAATTTTGGTGGGATGGCATGAAGAGAAGCATAGCCTCGTTTGTAGAACGATGTCTGGCCTGCCAGCAAGTGAAGGCCTTACATCAACGCCCCTATGGGAAGTTGCAGCCTCTCGAGATTCCAGAATGGAAATGGGAGCATATAGCAATGGATTTTGTGACAGGGCTGCCAAAATCACAGCGGGGAAACACTGCCATCTGGGTGATTATAGATCGTCTCACCAAAAGTGCTCACTTCATACCAATTCGTATCACATACGGTTCAGACAAGTTAGCACAGATTTACGTGCGAGAAATCGTACGCTTACATGGTGTCCCAGTAACGATCACCTCAGATCGAGATTCAAAATTTACTTCTAGGTTTTGGATAAGCCTACAGCGAGAGTTAGGCACTCAGCTGAATTTCAGCACAGCATTCCATCCGCAGACGGACGGACAGTCCGAAGGGACGATTCAGACATTAGAAGATATGTTAAGAGCCGTAGTGCTCGACCGTGGCGTAAGCTGGGAGCCAGTACTTCCACTTATAGAGTTCGCCTACAACAACAGTTACCAGACAACTATTGACATGGCCCCATATGAGGCATTATATGGGAAAAAGTGTAGATCACCACTTTACTGGGATGAAATTGGTGAGAGAAGGATTCTCGGACCGGACTCGGTAGAAGAAATGATAGAAATTGTCCGACAAATCCGAGGGAGAATCAAAGAAGCTCAAGATAGACAAAAATCCTATGCAGATGCTCGCAGAACGGATTTACAGTTTAAAGCAGGAGACAAAGTCTTTCTGAAAGTATCCCCATCAAAAGGGATAACCAGATTTGGCGTCAAGGGCAAGCTGAAACCGCGTTTTATCGGACCTTACGAGATTCTAGAAACAGTCGGCCCTGTGGCGTACAGATTAGCGCTTCCGCCAAGTTTCGGGAATGTTCATAATGTGTTTCATGTATCACAGTTGAGGAAGTACGTGTTTGACCCTAAACACATAGTGCACCAAGAAGAGATGGTGTTAGAACCAGATTTGAGCTATGAAGAAAAGCCAGGAACAATTCTGGACAGAAAAGTTAGAGAGTTGAGAAATAAAAATATTGTAACAGTGAAGGTCCTATGGAGGCATCACGGCCGCGAGGAGGCGACGTGGGAGCTCGAGGACCAGATGAAAGAGAAGTACCCACAGCTTTTTATCTAACCGAGACAAAATTTCGGGACGAAATTTTTGTTAAGGGGGGTAGAATGTAATAGCCGAGACCTAGATTCTCGAGAATTCTTAAGAAATAAATACCAGCTTTTATTTAACGAATGAAAGAGTATTTTTATTTCTTGAGAAAAGGTACAAATTACAGTTTTCAGAATCTCAAACTAAAGTTACAATCTTTGACGGCGAATTAAAAGTCGAGCTACTACACTATTACAGTTTGAAATCCCTAACAAATACTTTGGCCTCCGGCACCGGGCCGTCTTGGCCCCAGGGTTTTTTTTTTTTTCAAACGAGCCGGGAGGGCGAGACCATTAGGGAAGACAGCCTCGTTGGCCAGTCGCAACTCCTGCCAAAGCGCACGAAAGAGAATTTGTTGCATGAATAGAGACTGTTGGTGGATTGTGATAGCTCGCCACCAAGCACGGCAGTTCGGCACCGAGCTCGGCAGTTCGCCACCAAGCTCGGCAGTTCGGTACCAAGCTCGGCAGTTCGGCACCAAGCTCGGCAACTCCGTGATCTGGAGAGAAAGATCAAAACATGAAGAAGAGCTCGGCTGTTATGACAACTCGTTTCAACAGCCGTTAGATCTCCTCAATCGTTTACAGAGACAACAAGAGAAGTGTATTAAGAAAGGGAAGGGGAAACAATACCTTGCAGAAATGCGAGTGGGTGTTGGACCGAAAGAAGCAAACTCCAGCCAGCAGGCTCCCCTCCAGCTAATACTCTGCCAAGCTGCAGGTAACAGCCCTTGCTTTCCCTACCCAGACCGGTTATAGTCCGGAAATCAGCCCCCACAATGCCACCTCTAGTGTGCACCTGCAAAAGAAGACAAAATTCATGAATGAGCTAGGGTACAAGGCAGCACAAAAACACCAGAAATCAGTAAAGGATGCTGCAAGGTCAGCCAACATATAACCAACCAAGGACCCCTTTTCAGCCATGTACACCCTGCGAAATGCTGCAGAGGTAATGGCCAAATCAGCCCACCAAGGACTGCTTCCCCACCAGAGATGACAGCCTTTCAGGCTTTCAGTTAAGCCATGAGCATAAATAGGGCTCAGCCTCTTTCTCCCTCTTCATCACCAAGCATCATCTAGTAGAGAAAGAAAGGAGCCGAGGCAGGGGAGAGAGGCGAGGGGGAAGCAAGAGCAGAGACAGGAGCTAGCAGCACAAGTTCAGTGGAGGTAACCACACTTCCTTTCAACCTCAGTTAACCACATCATACCATCATGCAGTAGAAATTTCACTTTTTAATAGTGAACACCAGCATGCTAGGATACCGTAATTAGAACTCAGGGCGGTAATCAAAACATAATCGGTTGAACATAGTGATTATACCGCAAGAACATAGGGAGAATGAGAACTTAGCTTCTCCCATTTTGAACCATAACGTAAGCTAAGTAACAAGTTAAAAGAAGGCTTAGCTCTAGGGGTTGTCGGAGATGGCGGTGACGACGGAGAGGCGTCGGGAGAAGCTGTGGGCTGCCTCCGAAACAGCAGCTGCTCTGATGGTGAGACGGCGTGGCTCACGGGCGGTGACGGCAGCGAGCACGCCGGCGGAGGTAACCACTGGGAGAACTCCTGCTCGACGGAGAGTCGGAGCTGGAAGGTGACGCCTCCTCCCTCTCTCCGGCGAAACCGCCGAGCTTGGTGCCATTTCATCCATCTCTGTTTCGGGAATCTCTCTACGATAGATGGCGACACTGCTGAACGCCGGAGAGCAACCGGCGATGACTCTCCGTCGCGCGGAAGGGAGCGGCGGCAATGATGCTTGCCGAGAGCTGGAATCGGACGACGGAGGAGCTGCCGACTTGTGGAGAATAGAGAAATTAGGGATTGATACTCAAAATTTAGGAATTTTGAAAGAGGAAAAAGGGCCGATGCGGATGGGGGATAAGAGTTCTCTCCTAATTAAATCTAAATTGGGCCATTTTACTTTGGGCCCAAAAGAAGGGAAAAAAAGGAGAGTGTGGGCTGATGATTAAGTCTGGGCCCGAGAATGTGTACAGTACCATCTACTTGGTTGAAGCCATGCTCCTAAATCAATTCCAAGAAGTTAATGGAATAAAATTTCCTAAGCCGCGGAAGAAGAGAATTTATAAGCCGTGATGAAATAATTCGCGAGAGGTTTTTAAAGCGGACTTTAATAGTCGCAGAAAGTATTTCTTAAAATACTTAAGATAATCCGAGAATTCTAATACCGAACGGGTCAGCCGGTTACAGAACAAATTAAATCACCGTTTTAATTAAAGATTTAAGACTTCTAATTTTAGAAGGGCAGAAATTAAAACAATAAGCACACGCTTAGACATGCATTCATGCAAGATTGAATGATTACTCAAAGCCTAATTTAAGTACATTATTTTTTTGAAAAGGGACGTCGTCGCTCGACGAGTAAATCTCAAGTCAGACAGTACCCGTTTGAAAAGGTTAAGCAAACGAGGTGGGCTTTTCTATCCTACATTATGTGTGGGCTTCTTTCCTTTTTATTTACAGAACTCTATGAGAATAAGTGTGAACTTTTGAATGAGTTGTCATGCCATGTTTTATTTTGTGATTGCCATTCATGGTTAAAACGAATTCGGGTCCCAGTAGGTCAGTAAATCCTACTCGGACTAGTGTACACTTACGGACCGTGAGCTAGCGCAAGGTTGGCCGGTCTAGGGGTCGTGAGCTAGCGCCAGGTTGGCCGACCCAGTGATCGTGGAATGTGGCCACATTCCCGATTCACACAGCTTGACATGGTATATCATCAGAAAGTTAAAAGACTGCAGTCTATTTCAGAAAGAAATAACAGATTTTAGTGACCGGGACTTGTTTTCAGAAAAAAACCCCGCGTTCACTCAGCTTGGCAGACAATTAAAAGAAAAACAGTTTTCGGCATAAGCCACTGAGTATATCAAGTACTCAGCCCTGCATATTGTTTTCCTTAATGTGCAGGTTGATCGATCGAGGCAGAGGAGGTGTTGGGACTGAAGATAAAATAAAAGAAGGGTAGCTAGTGTAGTATGTCTCCATACATGTTATACTTGTCTTGGAACTCTTCCGCTGCATAGACCTAGCTTTGTCTCAGTAAAGACAATGTCCCACATTTCACTCTGATGTAATAACTTGCTATCTTGATGACTTTTAGACAGTATTTCCTTAATTTCAGTAATTATGATGATGTGTTGAGACAGTTTAGTATTGTTAGTCGCGAAATAGCTGCGCTTTCTTTGACTAGGAAGTTGTGGTCGTGACACTTGATATATAGATAGAAAATATACCAAGAACGAAATCCTCTTACGAGGTTCTACGGCCATATTGCCGTCGTTACGGCTAAATTACCATTCTAAATGCTAAACTCGAATGGACTATTGATACTAAGTAGTTGATACAAATTTTATTCTAAACTCGAACATTCATAACACTTTCATAGGAATACATATATTAGACTTTTACAGTAAACTTGAATATCAAAACCTCTTCTAATGGACTAATAATAGTAGAGTACGAGTTTTATTGTAAAATTGATAAATTGGAATTGAGAAAAAAATTACTATTATTGTGGGTGAAGGTAGATTAATACTGGAAATAATAAAAAACAGAAAAAAGCGATGTCATAAGATTTAGTATTTTATAAATTGTGATTTGTATGATTATAAGTTTGTACTTTTCGTTCTAGAAAACGTACGTTGTAATTTGAATTCTATAGTAAAGCTGTTTACGATCCAAAGGTAGTTTGACCTTCATTTATTTGTTTGAATTCAGTCATTCAAAGATCCAATTTTCAGTACAATTATTATGGCTAATTAACTAACTATTTGATTGAACAGGAAATTATTCGGTTTGTATTAATCTCATAAACTTGCAAGACTAAAAGTCAAATATGGTCCTAAACATATAACGATTTTATGATTTTAGTCCTGAACATTACGTTTTGAATTATTGCATCCCACACATTTAAACTCGGGCCAAACTCAGTCCAATATTTCAAAACGTAATGTTTAGGACCAAAATCGTATAATCGCTATTTGTTTAAGACCAGACGCTTACTCAACTTTCAACAATATTAATAAAGCATCCAAATATTAACATTGAACCAAGAATATCCTTGCTAAGGAGTATTATTATTGCTGTTATAATTATTTGTAAATTGCACAAATGTCTAGTAGAATAATATCTCTAAAGTATCCCATCTACCTCTAACTATCAATGCTCACATTATTTTACCTTTTATTTTAGGTTTAATTAATAAGAGGTAACTTCCAATATAGTTTCAATTATGAATTGTTTAATTGTACATTTATACTAAATCATAACATAAATGGTTAATTTAATTAATTTTTTTACAATACTACCTTTAACCACAATGATAAAATCAAAAATTCTTAACCATTACTATTATTTTATTTAAATCAGGGGCTATTTCAAATAAACAAACAGAACTCTCTAGAAAGCGGAACCCTTATATACATCTTCATCTCTCTCTCTCTCTGCATCAGGTCCACAGTTACCTCAACCATGGCAGCTTCTTCGCTCTTTACATCGAAGCTCCTAGTCCTAAACCTCCGCAGCTCCGCACTCCTCAGCCTCATACGCACCGCCGCAGCCGCCTCAAAAATTACGCTTCCGTTCACCTCCAGCCAATTTCTCCTCAGAAGCGGCGGCGCTAAATCACAAGTTATTTCTTCCAACGCTTATTTGCATTCATCGATTCAATTCGGTGCTGCGCGGAGCTACGCCGCCAAGGGCGATCGTCACAACGATGCGGATTCCGACGGCGCCGTGGGATCCGACGATGAAATCGATTTCGACGACCTCGATAGCTTCAGCGGATCTGAGTTCGACGATGAGGATGAATATGAAGATTTGGATGACGATCCCGATGCGCAGTGAATGAATTTGATGATTCAGCTTTGATTTGCGATTGCGCTGCTGCTTTAATGTGTTGTTGTTTTTCATTTTAATGAATCAAAATGGAAAGAAGGTAGGAATTTATGCTTCATATACATAAATGATGCGTTGATCGTGCTCTCAGTGATGATATACAAATTTGATGTTCAAATGTTGTGTTTTCTCACATTGAAATTATTGTATCTGTAGCTCTATACTGTTATAAACTGATGTATTTTTTTGTGCATTTGATATCTGAAATATAGTAGGAGTACTACTATGATAATAACTTACATACTACTATGTTTGATGAAATATTATCTTTAATGGTTAATGATATGATTGATAATGAAAATATGATTGAAGGTTGAAGTTTAACAATGTATGATAATTATTTGTGCACTTGGAAGAATTGTATTTTTGAATATTTAAATTTTCAATAATTTTTATCATTTGAGTTAGTTTTAGAAATTGATTTATAATATCTCTTGAGTCAATCAGATTATTGCATCCAGATTTTATTTTATTTAGGAAAATCGTTTTGAGGTTGTAAAATGGAATATAAAGAAGAAGCATTATTTTAATTTCTTTTTGGCATGGAGATTAAGAAGTAATGAGTTAAGTGGAAGGAGAATAAAGGTAAAAAAAAAATAGTAATCCCTCCGTTCTTTGTTGATAGAGACATTTCTTTTCTTTTTTAATAGAGGCATTTCTTTGCGGAGTTTAACAATATTGTGTTAAATAGATGATGAAAAAAGTAAGAGACAATAGAACAAGAGAGATGAAGAGAGAATAAACTAAAATGGAGAATTATTTTTTGGTAGAAAAAAAATGACTCAATTAACTTATGACTTTCCAAAATTCCTAAAATAGAAAAATGACTTTATTAACATGAAATATAACTTTCTAAAATGGAAAAAATGACTTTATTAACATAAAACGCAACTTATAAAAGTTCTAAAATAGAAAAATGACTTTATTAACATGAAATAAAAGATAGAAAATAATAGTTTTGCCAAAATACAAATGATTCAATAACTTATAACTTTTAAAAATTGAAAAGAATGACTCAAACAAGGAATTAAAGGTGGACAAGATATTAACAAAGACAATGAAGCATAGAGGGGAAGGAAGGGAAGAGGATGAAACAATTAGTGATTGAGATGAGAAATTAAATCGACCGGATAAAATAAATAATAAAAATAAACATGACCTCTAGTATGACTGATAATGTGAAAATGAATAGAAATTTGGTCTGAAAAATAGGAGTAAATAAAATCCGCATTTGAAATTAGAATTTCCGCTCGTCCGTACGCTTTTTTCCCTGCCTATTGCAATGGAAAATAACGAAATTAGTTATGAAACCCTAACCCCCCTCGCCGCCGACGAATCGCCGGCCCCTCCGCCTCCGGCGTCTTCCTCCCCCGAAATTGAGCCCTACGTTGTCTTGCGCAACCATATTTCCCTTTCCACCATCCAATGCCCCTCGCCAGAATCCATTGCTCCTGATTACTTCTCCCTCGACGTGAACGAGGCAGCAGATAAATTGACATCGATTTCAGCCACTCCTCCACCGTCGCGCCATGCCAGGGCCACCCCCGCTCCAGCTCCAGATAGAACGCTGGAAGGCAGCTGGTTTCGCGCCAATTCTCGCTTCAAAAGCCCCATGCTTCGTCTGCATAAAGGTTTGATTAGTTTTTCTTCTTTGTGTTCTCGTCAACGCTGATAGAATATTTGCTAAGTTGTTGTAGCTAAGATCTCTGTTTAGCTATTGCTTAAAGTTCGTGAGATGCTGATAAGTGCAGAAACAGCTCTTTTCGAGCTTTGTATTGCTATTTTTTGCTACTGAGTATAAATTGTTAAGTTGATTTTCCCGGAAATGCAGAGAAGTAGTATATGATTTTTGTGAATCTTTTTTTTGATTGGGTGCAGAAATACTTGATTTTTGTGAGTTTTTGTCGCCAACTGCCGAGGAGCAAGAATCTAGAAATGCTGCTATTAAATCCGTGTTTGATGTGATCAGCTACATCTGGCCTAATGCTGTGGTACATTGATTGGAACGTATTTACATGCGTGCAAATGTTATTTTATTGGGTGAGTGGTGTATATCTTCAGTATCATGACTACTTTATATAAATTTGACATGCAGGCCGAAGTTTTTGGATCGTTTGAGACAGGGCTTTATCTTCCATCCAGTGATATTGATGTAAGTTTGGCATGTTAGTGGTTATTTTGTATATTATTATTTTATGATTACTTGAAAATAGGTTTATCAATTTGTTAGTTGAAGTTGAATCATTCCTGAAATGTGATGACTGAGTTACAAGTTCAATACTTTTGTGCTCATCTGTTAATTTACAGGATTCAATAGTGACTTTTATTCTCATAGCCTTAGTTCATCTTGCAAGCCATGTAGAAACACTACCAAGCAATACAGATTTATAAACTGGAAAGTGCTGTAATCGTGATGTACATAAATATATGTACTTGTGTATAGTGAACATTTGATGAGTATTACGCCTCAAAAATATTTTCGACATTGTTGTTGTTACATTGATACAGTAATTCAGACTTCACCTGAGCCCATGAAAGGTTGGTTGGGAAGTCGACTATGTGTACACTGAACCTAATGTTGTTCCCAGCTTATCCTTGGTTTGTAGTTATGAGAAGAACATTGCTCTCTGGGTCTGTACATGTTTTTAATTATTACGAACATGGTTGTTAGGCATATGCAACCAGTACATAAACAGTCTTGCTTGATAGTTGATCACTTGGCAGGTTGTGATTTTAGGTTCAAATGTAAGAACTCCTCTGGTAGGTCTTCAGGCTCTCTCCAGGGCACTCTCTCAAAGGGGAATTGCTAAAAAGATGCAGGTATCTTTGGCGCTTAAACTCGTTGTTGCCAGTTTTGTGCTTTATCATTCTTTACCGTCTTCTTTATTTCACAATATTAGGTTATTGCAAAAGCACGGATACCAATTATCAAATTTGTGGAGAAAAAAAGTGGTTTTTCTTTTGATATAAGGTTAGTCTCCTTAGTTTCTTCCACAGAATTTGATTTGGCAGATAGCTGTTAAGTAATTTAGTAACACACTAGCAGAAAGGAAAGAGAATATCCATACTATTGTTTCAAGTGGAATCAACCACGATTAAGCTGCATTTCTAGAACATATTTTTTATCTCCTATCTCTCCACCCCAACTCACATAGACTAACCCAATTTTTCTGGGTATTTTGTTGATGTATGCTTCTGTCTGCATTAGAGAGATCATATAATATTGTTTAATGTGTGCTGAACTTCATTTCTCGTCGCTTTGCAGTTTGCATCGCATTAACATGTATTCCTGTAAATAAACTTTCAGTTTTATTTTTTTTCCTATGTGCCTTTTGAAATTAATATATCTATCTATTAACAGTTTTGATGTTCATAATGGACCAAAAGCGGCAGAGTTTATAAAGGTACACTTTTTCCTTCCTGCTGATTTGTTTGTTTAATTTGGTTGGTTTTAATTTCAAGTGACTTTATTGTATTCTAATTCATTTATTTTTCTTTCATTTACAGGATGCTGTGTCTACATGGCCCCCTCTAAAACCACTGTGTCTGATTTTGAAAGTCTTCCTTCAGCAAAGAGAGTTAAATGAAGTAAGATGTATTTTGTTGTTTTCCTTGCAATTGCATTTGTTTTTAGCTCAAGTTGCCACTATCCTCCAGGTGTACACAGGTGGAATTGGATCCTATGCACTTCTGTCTATGCTTATAGGAATGTTACGGGTACGCGTACTAGTTTTTCAAATATGTAAAGTAGGTTAATGTTGCTATGAGATGCATATTAGTTGGTATCCATGATATCCATGTTGTTTATGAGAAATCACTTGTTTTTTCTTTCAGTTTACTAATAACTAGACTGCAATATGTTTCAAATTTTCTTTGGCTATTCTGTTGGGTGTAACTCGCAACCATGATGTTCTACACGCACTGCAGATATGGATTGTACTGTAAAGGGGATATAAATTTCTTTTGTTATTCATATTATCCCACTTCAGTGGCTATTTAGTGGGACAATAGGTTCCTTTTATAAACATCTATTTTTCAAAATTTTCCTGATCTGTTATTTTGCAGACTCATCGAGATAGCCACACTTCTCCAGAATGTAACCTAGGAGTCTTACTGGTATGTTGTTACTTTCTCTTACCGTATTCCATAATTAGTTTTAGTATTTCTGAGTTATGGATAATGTAATTTAGTCATACTGTTTGCTTTTGATTGTTAAGAAAACTACGTCTTTCCTGATTTGTAATTTGAGATTTTTGTGTAGCCTATTGGAAACCTAACCTGTGAACATATTAAAGGAAGTTCCCTAATTTTGTAATCAAAATCAGAAATTTAACACAATTTTCTTGTGGATGCTAGGTTAACTTTTTCGACTTGTATGGGTGTAAGTTAAACACAGCTGACGTTGGCATATCTTGCAATGGTGAATGCATTTTCTTCGAAAAATATAGTCACAGGTAACCAGTTGTCTATTAAATTTGGGCTAGTTGGATGTAAATCCATTATGAAGTTGGTGACAAAATACACAAACTTTGATACAAAATTTCCCGAAATTCGAATTCTGCCAGTCAAATTAAAACTAATTTGGCACTGAAATTTCAATAAGTCACATGACTTTAAACATTCAATTTGCTAACATGGAATTTTATATAGCCAAATGGATGCATAGATGTTGCATATGACTTTTGAGCATCATATTCATCTATCTGACTTTTGAGCATTTGAGCAGAATTTGATTCATGGGAAATTATGGAAAAAGTTTGTATCTTGTCCTAATTTCATACAACCAGTGTATGAATTTGCAGCCAATTAGCCCATTAAAATTTTCTAATGGTTATTCTAACTTAATTTGAACTTCTGTTATTTAGCATAAAATCTGTTTGTGAATTTCAGATTTTCAGTAGAAGGCAGGTCATCTCTAATTGCCATTGAAGATCCTCAGGTTACCCTTTGAAATCTGATTATTTTTGCATACCGCGAAACAACTATCAGGCAACTCTATGATTCTATAATTCATACATTTACACGTGAAAACAGGCTCCAGATAACGATATAGGGAAGAGCTCGTTCAACTATTATCAGGCAAGTCCCTTTATAACCTTTTATAAGTTCTTGTTTCTCTTATTTTGTCAAGATGCACTAGACACTCAAATAAAGTGAGGATTAGAGATGTACTGTTATTAATATTGATATCAATGAAAGAAAATCTATTTTCTTATACAAACCAACAATTTGCCCATGCAAAGTGGATCGTTTTTACTGTTTTTGTAGTATCAACATCCTCATCTGTTTTTCAGACATTTGTTTACTATTTGTATTTTTACTTTACCCCAGTTTGCAGTTGCAGCATGACTTGAATAGGACACCATCTTTCGATTTATTTATAGACTGTTACCCTCACCTGTGCGTGGTTTCAAGCTGCATATCTTCGCATCACTATACTGTTACCACTCGTGTGCTGAGGGTCAGATCTTTGGTGTGTTGTGCAGGCTAGATCTGCTTTTGCAATGGCTTTCTCTACATTGACTAATGCAAAGACCATACAGCATCTTGGTCCGAACAGGAGTATTCTTAGTGCTATAATCAGGCCAGATGCTGTACTACTGGAACGAAAGGGAGGGTCTAATGGGAAATTGACATTCGATAACATATTCCCCAGTAATGGAGAGCCTCTGGAGCGGCTGAATGGTGATGATCATCAGGAAATTTATTGTAACTGGGCCTTAAATGGCGAAGAGGAAGAATCTCTTCCTCGCGGAGGTAGAACTCCCAGGGAAAGAAAAAGAACGGCTTCTAGGGACGGAAGATCGTCTAAAAAGGCAAAAGTTCACACCGCCCCAACGGTAGACAGCCACAAAAATGGCTGAGTGTAGTGCAAAAAGGCTGAGGCCGAGACATAGAGGGAGACACCATCAGAATGGTGCTAGTAATGGCAATAGAGACATTCGTGATCACTGATTTCACAGGAATCATGTTGTAACTGTATCATTTCAATCTATATAAATTAATATCACTTGTTTACAAGGTTGATAGAGGCTTAGATTTTCCCTTTGAAAGGTATAGGATTTGTGATCTGCAGGAGATACAAATGTCTTAGATCTTGTATTTTTCATTTTCAATTATTTTACTTTCATGTTTTTCTCTGTAATATGCTTATGAAATACTTTTATGATTTAATGACAGAAGGAATTATAAATTTTTGCTAAATTCTGATTTTACATGGAGTATTACTTATGCTTTGTAAATTATCAAAATATTCAATTGTTGTTAATCAAAATTTTATGTGACACTATCGAATAACATTATAAATAAGCAGTGAAATAACAAACGATATTGTATTATGAAATTAAATAATTTAGTTATTAGGGATAAAATTAGTGTGAGCCTCTACCGAGATTAGGTAATCATGTTTACTGGTTCATGACTGACTGACTCAATCAAAACAAGCAGCTCGTGCGCTTCATCCAAATCGGCCGAGAATTCTGCTACACTTGCTCGGGAATATGCCGATTTCCGATCCGCCATCGTCTTTATCAGGCTCTGTCTCCACCAAGTCGTGGATTATCCACGGCATGGCGGCGGGGGCCGCCGCTGCCCTGGCGGTTGGCGCCCATTACATGTATTATCGGCGATCTGGAAAGTTCCGGAGCCGAGTGGTCGGAATCATACCCGCCCGCTACGCTTCTTCCCGCTTCCAGGGAAAGCCTCTAGTTAACATCCTCGGCAAGCCTATGATCCAGGTATTCGTCCTCAATGAGATCTACAATTTAATTGAAAATTGGTTACCGTTATTTTTTTCTTGAATTAATTTTTAAATACCAAAACTGAGCTGATTTAATGCTTTGATAACACACATTTGTATATGTATTTATGCATTAGTGATTGCTTTGATTTGGATGGTGGATTGCAGAGAACATGGGAAAGAGCTAAAATGGCGGCCTCATTGGATCATATTGGTATGCTACACCTCATACTTATATGTGTGCAGAGTCCTACCTAATTGTGTTGTATAAGTTTAGTTGTTGATTTGGATTTGCTTGTGTGTTGAAACCTACCTAAGTTTAGCTATTGATTTGGATTTGCTTGTGTATGTAGAAACCTACCTATTTGTGTAGCATAAGTTTAGTTTTTGATTTGGATTTGCTTGTGTAGTTGTGGCGACTGATGATGAGAAAATTGCTGATTGCTGTAGAGGTTTTGGGGCCGATGTGATGATGACATCGGAGTCGTGCAGAAATGGTATGAGATGCAAGCATTTGCGCTCCATTTTGCACAGAGTTTCTTCCATTGAAGGATTTTCACTAAATAGTTCTTTTATCTGGACTTGACCATGACAGGGACGGAGCGTTGTAATGAAGCACTTAGCAAGCTGAATAAGCGATATGATGTTGTTGTTAATATCCAGGGTGATGAGCCGCTCATCGAACCTGAGATAATAGACGGCATTGTCAAAGCGCTGCAGGTAGATGAGCTTTACTCTTGAATCGTTCATTGATTTTTTATGGAAAAGCAGGCTTAATAGGTATTGAAATTGGTTTCTGGGATGTTGGGATCAATCTAAAATGTTGATTTGATAGAGGGGCAATGGTACTAGCACTAGGAAGTTGACACAACAGATAGAGAATTTCACAATTTTTGAATTTCATGAAGTTCTCCCTGTCTAGCTAATGAATTCTCCAATATTTATATACTACTATATCTAATACAAGACTGGCTGAAAAGGGAAATTATACAAATAAAACAACTACTTAGTTGCAGCTGATTTGTACTGGCTTTAATTCTCTCTGTGGTCTAGTGACTTTTATAGATTGATCATGAGACTGCCTCTGGATTAAGTTCATGTTTCTACCATTGTTATGCCTTCATATTTCTTGTTACTATGTTAAAGATAGAGTAGGAAAAAGGCAAAATGTGGAAGAACAAAAACCTTATAAGCCAATCAGTTATTCTGGATTAGCACTCGTATTTAAAACTTAAAACTCGGCAAACGCAGGCTGCTCCAGATGCAGTCTTCAGCACTGCAGTTACTTCTCTGAAACCTGAAGATGCACATGATCCAAATCGTGTCAAATGTGTGGTGGATAACCATGGCTATGCGATTTATTTCTCTCGAGGATTAATACCATTTAATAAGTTAGTCATTCTCAGACACAGAATTTAATTTGTTCCTCAGAGAATATCCTGCTTTTAGTATTGAACAATATAAGAATTTATGTCATCATAACTTCTGCAGGTCCGGGAATGTCAACCCTCATTTTCCATATTTGCTTCATTTGGGGATTCAGGTATTGAATCTACTAACGAGATAGCACAGATTGTGAATGCTCCAAGCAATCATTAAGCTCTAATACTGTGTTTCTGATATATTGACAGAGCTATGATACAAAGTTTCTCAACATATACCCAGAGCTGCCTCCAACTCCACTTCAGCTGGAGGAAGATCTTGAGCAACTGAAAGTTCTTGAAAACGGATACAAGATGAAGGTTTCCTTCTGCTCATGTTCCTTTTCCTTATTCCTTTTCTTCCTATAAATTCTCATTGTTTATTTTCATTTGCATCGGTGGAAATCCTAAAACTTTGCTAAGATGCCATATAGGCTTTGAAGATGATATGTTTTGACGTTTTATCCAACATTTTGAACTAGACTTCCAACTGCTATCCCAAACAAGCAGATACTCATGTAAATGCAGTTTATAACAACACAGTGCATACTACAGTTCACAACACAGTGCATACTACATTTCTCGCGAATACTTAGGGGATGTTTACTTTGAGTGATATGATAGATTGATAGAACATTAGGATTGAGTTTTTGAAGATTGTGATCAAATAGGTATAGTTTGAGACTGTGATCCAAATAATTCCTGTGCAGGTTATAAAAGTCGATCATGAGGCCCACGGTGTTGACGTCCCAGAAGATGTAGATAAAATAGAGAGCTACATGCGCGAACGGAACCTGCATTAGCTGTATAGTTTCTCACAGGATACAACTGATTTTCGATGTGCACGGTGCACATAATGGTCTCAGGCCTCTTCTCCTTGCCCTGTCCATTTATAGTTTTTGAAGAAATAGTTTTCTTTCTTCTCTTCTCTTTGTTGCAGAGCTCTTCACCTGGGATAAGTGCTTGTACTAGAGAGTAATATTTATTCCATTTATTAACCATCTTATGTGGTTGTGTAAATTATGGCTGTAATTTAAATATTAAAGGCTGTACGGCTGGTATGGTTTTCAGTTCTAAATTGACTAATTGTGGCATTTGATATATATTATCAATAATTTAAGACATGTTTATGACTCGAATATGATGTAGCCTTTGATTCGACATTTCCTCAATATTAAAAATTAAACCTTTTATGCAGGGCAGAAGTCTCATAATCTGTCTTTGACTTTTGTGGCCATAGCACCGCACCCCTAAGGGCATCCGCAGTGGTGCGAATGTCATGCGGAATTCTCTGCGAAATTCTCAAAAACACCTCGTGCCACGTCATAAGGACTTTTCACTGCACTGTCACGTCATACGGACTTCCCATTGCACAGTGGAGTAATTCCCCTGCGGAATTCCCACATTAAAAAAATCACAAATTCACAAATTAAACAATTTTAGAAAGTAAACAATTTATGTAATTAAAATTTCAACGAAAATAAGGAAAAAATTTCATTAAAATAAGAAAAGTACATTTCACCAAATAAAAAAAATACATTTCAATAATTAAAAACTACATCAACGACGACCCATACGCTGCCACACTTCTTCAATAATACCGTTCTGGAGTTGAACGTGGGCTTGTTTTTGACGCATGTCGGCAAATGCACGGACTCGATCGACGTCGTCATGGGGAATCCCCATGCATACATTGCTAGTGGCCACGCCGTGGCTTGGACCCGCAGCATCAGCATCATCATTGGCCCAATCGGTTAGTACTGGACCTTCATCTTCGACGATCATGTTGTACATTATAATACATGCGTACATGATGTCGGCGATATTGTCAAGGTACCACAGCCGTGATGGACCCTTCACTGCCGCCCATCGAGCCTGGAGCACACCAAATGCCCGCTCCACATCCTTGCGCGCTGCCTCCTAACGTTGCGCAAAGTATACATTCTTCGCATCCGTTGGTGCGAAATGAAACGAAGTGGTGCGAAATGAAATTTAGAGAGAGAGAAACTTGTTAAAACAAGTGGTGCGAAATGAAACGAAGTTCAACGAGCGGTATATATAGACATTACAAAAAAAATGAAATAAAGCGGAATTCCGCGGGAGTCGACGCAATGGCGGACGTCCCCGCGGAATTCCGCTTAACGCCGCGGACCTGCGACGTCCTCAGCCCAATTCAGTATCCGTGGCGGGCACGCCTAATGGCGGACGTCCGCGACGGAATTCCGGGACTGATGGATCCGCGAATTTCTGATGTTAGTAAATGCAGGAAAATACAGATCACGACACAGAGAATTTACGTGGTTCGATTTACTGAGGTAAATCTACGTCCACGGGAAGAAAAGGGGGCAGAGTTGTATTGCTTGATCTGTTTTCTACAGCTTACAAATACAAACTTGCTATTTGCTATATGGTCTTTTATCTCTAGAGAGCTTCTAACCCCTTTCTATCAGATCTAAGTTCTATTTATACATTGAACTAAGATCGTGGCTTACATCATCACTCTAGGTCGTGGAGGTCGTGTAGGTCATGGCCTAAGATCGTGGCCTGAGTTGACGCCACGTGGTAGTGGGTGTGTTGGAAGTTGTGGAAATCCTGCATGGGTCCACTAACTCCTTGTTCGGTCGAAAACTGAGACCGAACTGCTTTGGTTGCCGATCTGAGAGTAGAGCTTGGTCGGCTTTTACCGAGCTGTAGGCTGAGGCCGAACTCTTTGGTAATGCCGAACTCGCAGAGTTTTACCGAGCTGTAGGCTGAGGCCGAACTCTTTGGTAATGCCGAACTCATACTCTTCCTTGGGCTTTGGGCTGATGGGCCGTCATTGCTGTCGGGCTTGTTTAGTACGCACCCCATCACTACCCCCCCCGAAAGACGAAGTGAATCACTTCGGCGAAGCGAGTCACTTCGGCATTCTGGATAAAGGTACGGGGGAGGCTGACGTCAGGGGACGTGCCTTGCATGTGGCTGCATTAAATGCGACAGTAAAATCCGGCCGTTGAATCCTGAAAAGGTGGGATTCGAAACGGTGCGACGATTTTGAAATCTTCGCCGAATCTGATAAATACCTCCCTTCTTTATCATTGAAGCACTTTTGCGACTGCTTCTTCTGCACTCTATCTCCTTTGCGAAAAAGATTTTCTTCCGCTTTCAAAAATTTCCTCAGATTTTGCAAAGAGTAAGGACCATGTCTGCTTCTTCTTCGTCTGAGTCTGGTAGCGGTGGTGAAGGGGGTAAGGGGTCTTCTAGCCGGAAAGAATCCGGGGAGAAGACCGTAGAGTATTTTCACAGTATCTTGAGTAAGGATACTGTGATATCCCTTCACGAAAAATACTCTTTTCCTGGGGGGAAGGTTGCGATTCCCGACGACCTTTATAGGGCGGACTCGCCGCCGGAAGGTTACGCCACCGTCTACGAAGCCAGCTTAGAATGCGGGCTTCGTTTCCCCCTTCCCCTTGCCTTTGTAGAGTTGCTAGATTTTTTTCAACTCCCTTTAGGTCAGGTGACTCCGAACTCTTGGAGACACTTATCGGCTTTTGCTGCCGAACTGCGTAGGCTAGATAAGGATCTGTCTCTGAGGGCAATCCTTAATTTTTTCCAGTTTAAAAGGAAGGGATCTTGGTTTTACTTGGTCCCTTTACAGCCTTTTAGGGCCTTTTGTAAAACCAAATGGCCGAAATGGCAAAATCGCTTCTTTTTTTATAATAGGACTGCGGCTCCTAGTTTTCCCTGGAGAGGGCCGAAGTCCGTTATCCGTCATCCTCGGCCTGAACCGTTGGACGAGCTCGATGGCGAGCTCAACAAGATTCCCATAGTTAGGAAACAATACACGGAGTCTGAGCTCGTCAAGGGCGACGTCGTGTTCGACATCTCGTCTTCGGACGAAGAGGCCGAGGGTGAGGATTTCTCTTTATCTTTATGCTCTACTGCTTTAACGAAGAAAACTAACCTTGCTTTCTTGCTTTTTGGCAGTGTACATGCTGAACAAGGCTACCCGAAAATCTTCGGAGTCCAAGGAGCCGGAGAGAGAGAAGGCTACCAGCTCGGCGCCTGATGCCGAGAAGAATCCGAAGAGGCAAAAGACCTCTTCGGGTCCAAAGAAGCCGGAGTCGATTTCGGCAAGTAGGAAGGGGAAGACCCAGAAGCCCCCGAGAGCGCCAGAGAAAGACGTGGTCTTGGCGCCTCCTTCGGAGCATATCTGTGAGCCATTTTTATGGCCCACGGACTTCGCCGAGGTGAATTGTCTTCTTGATTCTTTGGCTTGGCTTCTGTCCTGTATTTTTGGTGCCCTCTGTTGACTTTTTTCCTTATCCATTTTCAGAGGAACGATATGCTCTCCAAGCTCGTCGCAGTCGAACTCTCCAAAGCGTCCAACGACTATGCTGAGATGCAGAGGAAATTGGCGGCTGCTTGTCACCGGGCCGAGCAGGCTGAGGCAAACTTTGAGAAAGCCAGAGCTGCTAGGATTTCGGCCCAGGATGAAGCTCAGTTTGCCAAAAACCAGCTCGTCATCCAGCGAGAGCAGACGAAACGGAGTGATGCTGCCGCCGTGGTTGCCCAAGGAGAGGGTCTCCGTGTTTACACGGAGAAACTCTTTTTGAGCAGCCAGTTCTCGGCCTTTGTCGGTAGTCTGGTAAGGCTAATTGCCGATAAGGGCGAGCAGGGGGCCGACGTCGTGCTGCCTCTGTACAGCCGAGAGATAGCAGCTCGGCTTCAGAATCTGCCGCTCCTTGAGGAGCTCGCTTCATCCTCGGTCCTGCTTTCTGCAGACCGAGTCCGGAGTTGTCGAGCTGATCGGGACGAGAACCTGGAGGCTATCTTTGCCTCTGTGGGACCCGTTTCACCCGCTTCGACTTACAACGGAGAGGGTGAGGCCGAGCCGCTGGAGCTGGAGGCCGAAGTCGAGCGGGCCGGGCATCCGGAGAAGGAGGCCGATCAGGAGGCGGAGGCGAGGCCGGCAGGAGGCGAGGCCGAGGCTGAGGTAGCCCAGGAGAAAGAAGCTGTACCAGACCGAGGAGCCGGAGACGAAGCTGGCGGAGTATGATTTCGTCTCCCTTCTCTTAGTCTAGTTTCTTCCTTGTAAAATGGCCTTGAAGCCCTAGTGTAAAAAAATTTTCCTTGTGAATGAAAAATTCTCTACACTTGTCTTCGTATAGCTTTTCGTACTCGCCTTTATTCCTGTTGTATTTTACTATCTGCTCGGTACAGCTGCCGAACTAATATAGCTGCTTTGTACCCAAGGAGATGGAGATACTTCACTGGAAACGGCTGTACTCTTCGGCTTTGGACGAAGCTGAGAGAAGAGCTATAGCCGATCAGACGAAGAATGACGAGCTTCTGGCTCGTTTAGTGAAGCTGGATGCCGATAATAAGGACTTAGAGTCCGATAAGAATGATCTGGAGGCCGAGCTGAATACGACCATTGCTGAGAGGACTGCGTACGAGGATTACATCCGTGTGCGCGGGGGAATGACCATATCAGATGTTCAGAGTCGAGTTGACGAACTGTGGGAGGAATATAATGTACTCCGGAGGAACAATGCGCTGGAGAGCTCGGCTTGCCAACAAGTCGTGACATCATTGCGGCGCTGGGCCTCTCGGTACGACATAGTTCTTGCCCGGCGTCCCTCAATTGAGAGATTCCTCCGGCATTTCCCGCCAACAGATGCTAGTACTCCAGCTCAAACCTCTGATTCACTTGCTCATAACCCTACTCCAAGTCAGCAACGAACTCAGGGACAACCGGAGACGTCAAGTCGAGGACGGACTGAAGTTCGCAGAAGAGCTGTGGTTATGAGTGAGCAAGATCGGCAAATGCTTCGTGAAGAGACTCTTCGCCGCCGAGGTGCTAGGGCTTCCCGGGCTCAGAGAAGATGTGGCAGGTCGATTAGAGCATCTCGTCGACCTGCTTATTCTGCGGCTGCCTGGAACGCCCGAACTCAGCTTCACGAGGATTTTGTGAATAGATGGCTCAACTTTAGCAACCCTGGACAGTAGAATAGTCCTTTGTAATAGCGTAACGCCATCTTGTAGGGTAGCGGAGTTGTGTGCCGAACAAGATTTGAAAATGAAATTTTGTTTTTGTTTTCGCTTCTAACACTGTGTATTTACAGCTTAGCGAAAAAATTTCATCGTACTTGTCCTCGGTCTTATGAAGTAGACTTCTTTGACCGGACTTGTCTTTGGTCTGATGAAATAAACATCTTTGACCGGATTCGTCTTTGGTCTGATGAAATAAACATCTTTGACCGGACTCGTCTTTGGTCTGATGAAATAAATATCTTTGACCGGACTCGTCTTTGGTCTGATGAAATAAACATCTTTGACCGGACTCGTCTTTGGTCTGATGAAATAAACATCTTTGACCGGACTCGTCTTTGGTTCTCTGTTTCCCACAGACGGCGCCAGTGATGGATCCGCGAATTTCTGATGTTAGTAAATGCAGGAAAATACAGATCACGACACAGAGAATTTACGTGGTTCGATTTACTGAGGTAAATCTACGTCCACGGGAAGAAAAGGGGGCAGAGTTGTATTGCTTGATCTGTTTTCTACAGCTTACAAATACAAACTTGCTATTTGCTATATGGTCTTTTATCTCTAGAGAGCTTCTAACCCCTTTCTATCAGATCTAAGTTCTATTTATACATTGAACTAAGATCGTGGCTTACATCATCACTCTAGGTCGTGGAGGTCGTGTAGGTCATGGCCTAAGATCGTGGCCTGAGTTGACGCCACGTGGTAGTGGGTGTGTTGGAAGTTGTGGAAATCCTGCATGGGTCCACTAACTCCTTGTTCGGTCGAAAACTGAGACCGAACTGCTTTGGTTGCCGATCTGAGAGTAGAGCTTGGTCGGCTTTTACCGAGCTGTAGGCTGAGGCCGAACTCTTTGGTAATGCCGAACTCGCAGAGTTTTACCGAGCTGTAGGCTGAGGCCGAACTCTTTGGTAATGCCGAACTCATACTCTTCCTTGGGCTTTGGGCTGATGGGCCGTCATTGCTGTCGGGCTTGTTTAGTACGCACCCCATCAGGGACGTCTGTAGGAATTCTGCGCGAAAGTCCGCCATAGCGGATGCTCTAAACAGACTCTTCCCTTCTCAATTTCAGTGAACGTTTATATTTAAATCCCATCTTATGTTGATGCTCATTCTCATGCTCTTCCCTTTTTGCGCATGTTTCACTTTTTGATTTTTTTTAAAATTTCCTGGTCAATATCAATTTTTGTGATGATGAAGTATGTGTTTCAGTGTTTCCACAGTCATTGAATATTTGAATTGAAATGCACAAGTAGTGATTAACTAAAGTAGTCAAGATGAAAAAGGATAATAATTGAGTCTAAAAATACAAATTTGTGTACATAAACTAAAAATTGTGCCTCCAAAATCCGAATACATAAATTACCAAACTGGTATTTGTCGACATGAATGGTATTGTGGCTAGGGTGACATCCAACCACATTCATCGTTTAAGCCATATGTAAACATTTCCAATGTACACCTCAAAATTAATATGTTTAGGCATGTTAAAATCAAAACAATTGAAACTTTTTTTGTGTATTTAGACGCAATTACCCTTGGAACGAACACGAACATAATCAAGATGTCTGTGAGATGGGATGAACCTCCGTCTTGAAAAGGAGAAAGGAAAGCGAGTCAATGGAGAAGTAGAGAAAGCCACCCGGTGTGTGAGTCACGAACGATCCAAAACTCTTCCCGGCCACGCAGTGCCATGCTGGTCCATACACCGAGTCAAATTCCTACCAACAAAATTCATCAATTAAATTCAAACATAAAATGAAGAAAAAGAGCTAAAGTCTCTACCAACTCTAATTTTTATACAATCTTTATAATCGCAAAAACATCAATGATGATCTAAATCACTTAAAAATTATATTTTCGAATAAATTTTAAAAAACATATCCACTAGACCATTACCAATATTTTATTCTGCTTCTTCCTTCATATATAGATAGTATATAGTACCTTTTTTAGGGAGCGGGCGAGGAGGGTGGGGTTGGGGCGGCGGCGGTGGGCGGCCGCGTCAAGGAGGGCTCGGGCGTGGCGGAGGGCGCGCTCTTGCATGGGAAGCGGCATGTCGGCGGACCTCAGCCTCATGTTGAAGCTGATTGCTAAGGCAGCTAACTTCACTTCTTCTTCATTGTGTTTGTGGATTGGAGGCTTCCGCCGAGGCCGAGGGGGGACTCCGTCGCCGCCGCTGTGCATGAGCTGTTTTAAGGTGGTATGCTTGGTCGTCTCCATTTCCACATGCACTAAAGGAGACAGGTTGAGATATTTGACTGTGTTTAATTGTTTGTTGGAAGAAAGAATGTTGGGTTCAACGATTTTGTGGTGAATACTTGAATATTTGTGTGGTACCAATTTGTCTTTAATTGAGAGAGAGAGAGTGGTGTGGGGTATAGAGATTATAAATGGAGTTGTTGAGGCAAGGGAGGCTACATCTTTGAATTTTGACTGGCTATGTAAGTCCAACAAATGCAAGAAAAATGTGGCTAGGTGGTTGGTGGTATTAATGCATAAAAAGTGTTTTCAATTATGATATTCGTTTATAAGTATGAGATTTGAAAATGGAATATTAAATCAGAAGTTTTAATTATTTGCCATTGTTTGTTTTTGAAAAAAATTAAGTTTTTGGTAATACTATAAGTGATTACTCACTCTGTCCTACAAGAATATGGACTTTTGGTTAGGCACGAGTGTTAATTTGCAATTAGTAAAGTAAGAGATAAGTAAAAAAAAATAATTAAAATATTGTTAGTGGAGAATGAGTCTAATCTCCTTAAAAAGATAAGAGTTTTCAAATTTAAAAGATGCATATTCTTATGAGACGAACTAAAAATAAAAGAGTGCATATTCTCGTGGACGATAGAATATTATTTTATTAAAATATGAAAAAAGAAAAAAGGGAAAAATACTGTTATTTTAATGAAATGGTGTGGATTGATAAATTTAAAATATTGTGATATAATTAATGTAAGTACAAAAAGGTAAATGAAATTAATAAATGAAAAGATTGAGATTATACGATGATTGACCCAAATAAAAAAGAAAAGGTAGCGTCAGCTTTTGATTTCGGACCCTCTTTTCAAACGCTATAAAGAAAATATTTTATTCCTCGTTTTTGTGGCTTAGGTACTCTAGGTTTACTCTTTTAAAATGCCTACTATACTAATCTCATTTAAAAATTAATTTCACGATTTTTTTCAAATAAAATTGGCATGAGAACAAAATGAACGGCCCTTGATGTATTCTCCTTGAAATTCATCTTTTGAATTGGGACTTAGATTAAATTTGGGCCTTCTAAAAATAGTAGGCCCAATTAACACAAAAACTTATAGCCCAAGTTTCAAATACTTCTCATTTTTCAAATCTTTTTAAAATCAAGAATAAGTTTATTTGAGAGGAGAATGTTAGTATGATTTATATAAACCAAAGCCTTTAGAGCATCCACAACGGCTAGCAGGACGGCGTCCGTCCGTCCGTGTCAGTGGCACGGAGACGCTGTCCGCCGCTGGCACGGCGCTGCTCGATGCATCAAGCACGTCCGTGCCAGCGAGCAGGAGACGTGGTAGCGTGTGATTGGCCAACGGCATAGCCATTGGCAATTTATTTTTTTAAAAAAAAAACGGATTTTAATTAAAAAATCCGATTAAAAATAAAAAAAATTTGTTCCCACTTCCCAAAATATTATATCCGTTTTCTATCCACTTTTAATTTATTTTTCAAATTTTTTCCCCCAAAAATACATATTTTCATCTATAAATACCCCCACTTCCACACAAAAAATTCACACCACACTACACAATTATCATCCAAATTCTCTCATTTCCATTCTCAATTCTCATCCAATCTTTCATTCACTCTTACTCTAACAACAAAACAATGTCCGGCCACGGTGATCACCCCCCCGGGCTCCCACGGTTGGAACTCTGATTGGTTTGGTTCACAACCGTTTCCTAGTCCGGAAACGGAATACTCGGCCCCTTCTCAAACCCAAGGTTCGGAAGTTCCGGGTGGCTACCGGCCTTACCCGATCGACGACCAAGATTCCCCCGAAGGGCAATACGGGTGGACACCTGAGCCTAGAGCTAGGTCAAGCGGCCCCTCCCAAATTCGGACTTCTCCTACTCGCGGTGTCCGCACACCGTACACTCCGGCGGAGATGGAGCAATTGTTCAAAGCGTTCTTGTCAATCTCCGAAGATCCGGAGATTGGCACGAACCAATCCGACGATCATTATAGGTGGCGCATCTGTCGCCGGTACAATGAAAACCGGCCGGCTAGAACAATCGAGCACAACGAGAGTATGGTGCGCAATACCATATACAGAGCCAACGAAGAAATCCAAAAGTTCCAGGGGTATTACCTCCAGGAAGAGCGGTCGGCGGGGAGCGGCCGGAGCGAGGTCGACATCATCAGTTCCGCCTTGTCGACCTACCAATCCATGAACTACAAGCCGTTCAAGTACCTCAACATTTGGCAGGAGAGGCGGTCGCATCCGAAGTATAGGGGAGACGTAACATCCTTTTCTAGCGGCTCCTCTAAACGGTCAAGGTCGGTATACCTATCCGACGCCGGCTCCGAAGACGTGGCTAGCCAACTTGCCAGAGCTAACTTGGGTAGCCCCGACGCCGGCCCGAGAGTTCCCAACGCCGACTGCAAGGAAGGAAGAAAGCGGCGGCCAACCGCCGTCGCGCCGCGACTCCATCCGCCCCCGATCCCGAACCCGCTCCCGCTCCCTATGTGCCACCTCAACCCCCCACCAACTCGTTGTGGGGGTTTTGGCACAACTCAATTTGGCCGATAGGTCAAATATGACCCCCGAGCAACTTCGATCGCATGTGGCGATGATACGGGGTCTCCAAAGAACGTTGGGGGTATTGCCGGATGATGATTAGTCTTCACCGGGGGCATTTTTACGCTTAAATTGTGTAATTTTTATTTTTTAGTAGTTTAATATGTAATTTTTATTTTTTAGGATTTTAATTATGTATTTTTTATTTTTTAGGAATTTAATTATTTAATTTATAATTTTATTGTAATTTGTAATATTATTCCGGGTATTTTTAATGAATTTTAATTTTGTGGAAATATTTTTATTTAAATTGAATAATAGAATGGTGGGACCCTTGTGCTCGTCCTTGCGGAAGAGCACGGATGTGGGTGTTGTGCTCTTGCCTAAGAGCAGACAGAAAAAGTGGGGCCGGGCACACATCCGTGCTCGCTGGCAAGAGCACGGATGTGGATCCTCTTAAGCTTGTAGCCAGTTTAGAAACTCCGGCAATGTTGTCCTCGACTAAATGCGATCAGTTCGACACTTTTACTGCATCAACATATGTGGCTCACAGAATTTGAATTGGAGATACTAGGATAACAGGTGCTACAAATAGTCCCTATTAGGGATGTCAATGTAGCCCGCAACCCGTGGGTTGGCCCGAATAGCCCGCTAAATTCAAGGGTTAGGGCCGAAAATTTCTAGCCCGGTAAAATTAAAACCCGATAAGCCTGCACCCGATTAACCCGCAACCCGTTAGGGCCATACCCGAAACCCGATAAAATTTCTATTATTCTATATTTTTACTCTTAATTCGACACTTCATTGACTAATTTAATGATATAGATAACTAAAAAAAATAACATTCAATTTTATATTAAATATGCAAATTATATATTGAATTTTTATTAATATTATAATTGATAAATAAATTAAACACTGAAAAAAGATTTTCTAAAACATGGATTAAAATTTCACGAAATATCTCAAATATTAGTATTTCATCATGTTTATGATTGAGTTTAAGCATATATCTCAAATTTATTATAATTTATTTTATAAATATAACTAATTTTCATAATGATTTATTGGATTGTTCATATCTTAATCTTATCGGTAGAAACCCGATTAACCCGCTGGGCTAGCCCAAAACCCGAACTTTTAGGGTTAGGGTTGAACTTTTACAACCCGAAAGAAATCACAACCCGGTTAGCCCGCACCCGATTGACCCGCAACCCGAGTAGCGTTGGCCTGAAACCCGATGGACTGGCCCGATTGACATCCCTAGTCCCTATCCATATCTAGTATAACAAGTTAACACTAGAATATCTAGATAACTTCATATCAAAGTCGATTTTTACATTATTGAAATTAAATTAATTGTTAATATTTGATTTCCAACATCCATTTTGCACATATATACTTAGTATATTAACTCACAATACAAAAAATAACGAACGGTGGGTGGGATGTGTTTGTCATTTTGATTCTTCCCAACCTGAAAATGATATATATCAGTTTTATTATAAAACGCTTCTTCAATATTATGGGACGTGATTTATGCTGGTACGCCCCTTTGTCGATTGATGCTACAATTATATATACATATACAATATGATGGATGGAGGATAAAAGAAACATATCAATTCGTGTGGTCGGATACAGTAAAAAAGGTCGCATCTGCTCCGGAAGGCACATGTGGTGTGATAGCTTCGTTCATATGGATGACAGACAAAGAACATAAGCGAAATTCAACCTGGGCAGACCCATATGCAAAAAATTGTTTTGGTCGAAGCTATATACTCTATACTTTGAGTTTGGATTTTGAGACCGCAATTTTCCTATATATCGTTGTTAAGATATAGACTTTTGCTTAACAGTTTACACGAAATTTAAAAAGCGGACGATTATATATGAATAAAAAATTATTTTATCACTCTGGTAGGTGCTTAAGCCCTTCAATTCGTACATATGTGCGTCCGCCATTGCTCGAAAGGTTGGGTCACATATGCCGCAGTGTGGTCAATGGCAACTCCAGATGCCAAATTTAATAGAGTTTTTCAGCCCTCATGGGTCCGAGACAATAAACTTTCTATGTTTGTTGCAACTATAGTGACTCTAGCATTTGTATTCACACGAAATATTAAAAATTAAACGATAGTATACGAAACTGAAAAAAAAATAAATTTTAAAAAACTTGGCGGGTGCTTAAGCCCCTTATTTTTTACATCGTGTGCGCTCTATTATTAGAAGAGACGGGGCGGATTTGCCGCACCGTGGAGTAAAAGGAATCTCAGACGCCGAATTTAGTGGAGTTTTCCGACCCTCATGAGCTGGCGGTGGGGCCGTCAATCGACCCCAATCCGCCCTAATATATATACATATGTTATATGCATGTGTGTTTGGTTGTATAAAATAATTGAAGTGCTAAAGAACAAAAGCGACGAAGCTACATGGAAACTGTGTTGTTCGAACTTATTTGAGAATAATATCAGATTGGCAAATCATTTCGATGCCCTACGAAATTAAGTTTCCTATATTTGCCCTTTCTCCCTTTCAAACGCATCACTTGTATCACAGCAAATCAAGAAAGATTGGCCTTCTTCATAGATTTCGACAAACTAAATTATCGGATAAGGAAGAGGATAAATTACTATATTGCGGCTATGATTCCACATATATTAATTTTGATTGATTTATAAGATCATTAATTAATAAATTTCATGGGAAATTCATGTGAGGCATATAAAGGAACACAAGATATACGAACATCTATTAACCCTTGAATTGCGAAGATCTACAATAGATATGTTTGAAGAATTAATTTACAAAATCTCAAAACTTCATATTGAAATACGAATAGAGATTTATGAGAAACGAGACAACTCAACGAGAATTCTTTAAATTCGAAAGTGAAGGCGCAAGTGGTACATTTATATTTATAGATCGAGTACAATTTAAAAAACATTTAATGGTGTCACACATTAATAATTAAAATTATCCTTCTTGACTTGAATTTTTGTGTACAACTAGTATATCTCACTATTACAGCAGATGAAATCCAATGTCCCATAATTTTAGTGCAACACTAAAATATTTATTATTAATAATTATAAAATTACAAACTCCCAGCTTTAAAAATAATTACATCATAAGATTATACTAACGCATAGAAATCGTTCAAACTGAGAAAAAAGATGAAAGATAAGTTAAATTGGAACCCAAAATGTGTTACACTATAACTCAAGAATGATATCACATGGCACTATGCATCTACACATGATGATGTTTGATTGCTCAAGATGAACTTGTACATATATTGCTTGAATTACTCGAGAATATCCTAGATTAAATATCAATTTTTAGAACAACATTTATACATAAACTCAATCATGTATGTATCAATCTGAACACAAATAAAAATGTTCAATTAGACTAAAACATCTTTTAATTTATTATAGTAACACCTAACTCAACCTATGTACAATTAAAAGAAAATGGACATATTACTTTCCTACTGTCAGATTTCCAAAAAACATAAGTAGCAAGTAAATACAAACGTCACATACATCATACATCAATTTTGACACAACTAAATTTAAAAAAAAAATACTATTATTATAAGAATATCCTCCACCATAAAATAAAACCTCAACCTGAAAAAAAACAAAACACCAAATAACTCCAAAACAAAGCCGTGAAATCGACGTATAACCACAGGGCCATTTCCGTAATTCCACACCCATCTCCTCCTTCCCATATCTGCAATCAAAATTCCTTCATCTCAGCCTTCACCAACCTCGTATTCCCCCCTCTCCCCACCAGATTCAAAATCCAATCCCTAATTCACCACCAATAAACTGAATCAACCATGCCGAATCGCCAAGAGCAGCAAGGCCTCGGCTACAATTACGCCACCAGCTCCGATTCCGACGATCCAGAAGAATTGGAAGAAGAGGAAGCTATCAATTCGGAAATCTGCAGCGGCAATTGTGGATTCCTCCGCCTCGAGCGGCGGCTCTGGGGGCGAGTCCTCGACCCCAGGGCCGCGTGGGTGCAGGAGTGGAACCGCCTCTTCCTCCTCGTGTGCGCGGTGGGGCTGTTTGTGGACCCGCTATTCTTCTACACGCTGTCGATAAGCGAGAGCTGCATGTGCCTCTTCGTCGACGGGTGGTTCGCCGTCACCGTCACCGTCCTGCGCTGCATGATCGACGCGCTGCACCTCTGGAACGTGTGGCTGCAGTTCAACATGAACCGCAGCCCGGACGACCGGAGAGTGCATGACCGCGCCTCGGTCGCCTTCAAGTACCTCAAGTCGCGCAAGGGCTTCTCGTTCGACCTCTTCGTCATCCTCCCCTTGCCCCAGGTCAGTCATTCGATCGCAAAGATTTACGATATTTTACTAAAGGAAATGTGGACTGAAAATTGTCATAGCCGCATATCGTATCGAAAATGTCGTCATGAGTAAATATGATACTGTTGCCTTATCCAACTTTTTCAGTGTACGGAAATTTTGGTATGGTCAACTTTTTTTATATTGATATCGATTTTAGAGCACCCACAACAGTGAGCACTCACCATCCGTCCGTCCTTGTCGCTGGCAAGGACACTCCTATCCGCCGCTGCGCTCTTGCCGCTGGCACGGACGTGCTCTTAGCATAGAGCACGGCCGTGCCAGCGAGCAGGGCGACGTGACGTGTTTCTATTGGCAGTTGACATTTTTTTTTAAATCGAAAATAATACAAAAAAAAAATTCGAATTCTAAAAAATATAGCCGTTTTATTACCATTTTTTTGAATTTTTTTTAAATTTAAAAAAAATTAATCTCAAAATCATCTATAAATACACACATTCATCATCCATTTGGACGAAATTCGGCCACTTATGAATTTAATTATGTAATTTTTATTTTTTAGGAGTTTAATTGTGTAATTTTTAATTTTTATGATTTTAATTATGTAATTTTTAATTTTTATGATTTTAATTATGTAATTTTTATTTTTTTTATAATTTGTAATATTATTCCGGGTATTTTTAATGCATTTTACTTTTGCGGAAATATTTTTATTTAAATTGAATAATAGAATGGTGGGACCCTTGTGCTCGTACTTGCGGAAGAGAAAGCTATGGGTGTTGTGCTCTTGCCTAAGAGCAAGCAGAAAAAAGTGGGGTCGGGTCCACAACCGTGCTAGTTGGCAAGAGCACGGTTGTGGATGCTCTTAGTGCGCGTACTGAAATACCGTTAAAACTACATTAGCTTATACATTCAAAACAGTAAATTGTACACGTTGTGCGTAATTTAATTTCGTGGGGTGGGGCCGGCCGGCACCCCATCAATTTTGAAACTTTGTAGGGATATTTTAGTAATTCTATGTTAAAATTATAGTTACTGAAAATATTACTACTACTATTATTTAATTAAATTTGAAATTTTTATTTGGATTTCAAAATAATTTTTGCTTAGAACCTAGAAAATGTCTTCTTAGGTCCAACGTGAAAAATTTTACTCCTATAATATTTGGCTTATGTCATTAATCGAGTAGCACAATTTATTGCACTGAACGTATAAAGTCACAGTATATTGTTCTTATTTGAACTAGACCGCATATTGTGCAATGTAGTTTTTATGAAGCAACAAGACAAAATATGATGTTGAAATTGTGTTTGTGTATTAATATGATAGCTTCACACCGATTGTTTCTCACAAGCTCATATGATTGTTTATGTCCTCTTGTGTTTGTTTGTGTTGACTCGTGTCACAACATCGTCTCCTCACCATGCAATAAGTTACTCTATTTATCTAGTTTTATTTTTAATATTACAACTATAGTCCTCACCATTTTTCCACAACGGTTAACGTAGTAGTATATTTCAATAGTGGGGTGGAGATATATGTGATGCATGCATAGTATTAAAATCTTAAAATAACTAATAATATAATTATTTACCTCAGATTACCAAATCATTTTATCAGAAGAGTTAGTAAAAAAATGGTTTTAGTTCGTATGAAATTGATGTCTAGAAATCATAAAAATAGTTGAGCCACAGAACATAATTTAAGCGTGTGATGAAAGTGATAAAATTGTTATATGTTTGATGAATTTGTAAGATTGTACTAGAATTGATATGAGATATATTTGGTGCAGATAGTAATCTGGGTGATCATCCCGAAGCTTCTAGAAAGAGGATGGACGACGGTGGTGATGACGGTGTTGTTGGTAATGTTCGTGTTCCAATACTTGCCCAAAATCTACCACTCGGTGTGCCTGCTCCGCCGCATGCAAAATTTCTCCGGCACCTACATTTTCAGCTCCGTTTGGTGGGGCATTGCTCTCAACATGATCGCCTACTTTGTGGCGTCCCACGTAAGTACTCTGACAACGTTCCTTTGTTCTAGCTAAACGAATAACTGCAACTTAATTGGTAAGATGTTTTTTGTTTTCTCGTTCGTTCACTCCATGCTGCAAACCAGGCTGTAGGGGCGTGCTGGTACTTGCTAGGCATCCAGCGAGGTGCGAGATGCTTGAGGGATCAATGCACGACGACCAAAGGCTGCGACATAAAAATGATGGCATGTCAACATTCAATTTACTATGGGAATAAAGATCTCATTAGTGATAGAACGAGATTCATATGGGGAGAGAATAGGCATGCGAGGTCTTCATGCCTTCAAAATTACGACAATTTTGACTATGGCGTTTATAAGTGGACCGTGCAGCTCGTCACCAATAATAACCGTCTCGAGAAAGTACTGTTTCCCATATTTTGGGGACTGATGACTCTCAGGTATGACATACCATTATTTTGGTCCTCAGATAGCCGTTATAGATAGTGAAAATTTAAAATATTGCATCTTGTTAACAAGTTGTGGTGTGCAACATCCTAGTACAACCGGTACAATTCGTACTGGGTGTAATAGGATGAATGGGCAAGTCATGGCGCGCAACTTGAACGGTAACATTTGGTTTCTACTATCCGATTTGCATATCTTGCACCATTAACTATTTTTGATTTAGGAAATGATGATATTGTAAATGGAACAGTACTTTTGGGAACCTAGAGAGCACGACTGACTGGTTAGAAGTGGTGTTCATTATTATTGTCCTCACCACCGGACTGTTGCTCGTCACAATGTTAATCGGTAACATCAAGGTACGTAAATTAAATCTTTCGAGTAGTTGAAATCAATTCAATGAAATATTTAGGGGGACGACCAGACTGCCATGAGCACCTAATTTTTCTTTAGGGTCGACCAGACACGAATTGCCCGCCCCCCCTTGTTACAATTTTACCTCTTAAAAAGACATGTGTCGTTGTTGTACATGACTAGGTTTTCTTGCACGCGACTACGTCGAAGAAGCAAGCGATGCAGTTGAAGATGCGGAATATAGAATGGTGGATGAGAAAGAGGCGGCTGCCGCAGGCATTCAAGCAGAGGGTGCGCAACTACGAGAGGCAACGGTGGGCGGCGATGCGCGGGGTCGATGAATGTGAGATGACTCGGAATCTTCCAGAAGGCCTCAGGAGAGACATCAAGTATCATCTGTGTTTGGACTTGGTGAGACAGGTGCCATTGTTCCAGCACATGGACAATCTCGTGCTCGAGAACATATGTGACCGAGTCAAATCTCTCATTTTCACAAAGGGAGAAACGGTACGTCAAAATTCACTTGCTTTTATTCATTTATTTGAAGCTCAACAAATCAAACTTTGAATTCTAAGTACTACTATATAGAATTAACGACGTCAATAATAGTAACTCCTAAGGTATTGGAAATTGGAATAAGAATAAACATATAAAACAAAACAAATAACAATAGTACATAATTAAAACAAAAGTTATGATAATAACGCTAAACGTGAATCAAACGTGACGTTTCTTTCAGATATCAAGAGAAGGCGATCCGGTGCAAAGAATGCTCTTCATCGTGCGAGGCCATCTCCAAAGCAGCCAATTCCTCCGCGACGGCGTGAAGAGCTGCTGCATGCTCGGCCCGGGGAACTTCTCGGGAGACGAGCTCCTGTCGTGGTGCCTGAGGAGGCCATTCGTGGAGAGGCTCCCGCCGTCCTCCTCGTCCCTGGTGACCCTGGAGACGACGGAGGCCTTCGGGCTCGAGGCGGAGGACGTGAAGTACGTGACGCAGCACTTCCGGTACACGTTCGTGAGCGAGAAGGTGAAGAGGAGCGCGAGGTACTACTCGCCCGGGTGGCGGACGTGGGCGGCCGTGGCGATCCAGCTGGCGTGGAGGCGGTACCGGCACCGCCTCACGCTCACTTCGCTCTCTTTTATAAGGCCTCGGCGGCCGCTGTCGAGGTGCTCGTCGCTTGGGGAGGATAGGCTTAGGCTTTACACGGCTTTGCTCACTTCTCCTAAGCCTAATCATGATGATTTTGATTTTTGAATTTTGATTTTGTTTTTGGTGTGTGTTGATTTGTGGGGTTTTGTCATGTCTTCATTCTTGTAGGCGTTGTTTATTATTGGGAAAAGTGATGATAATTAATTTGAACTCGAATAATCAATTTCCGTGACCTCCGGGTTCTGTTTTGGGATCTTATTCTGATCCTTTCGGCGAGAGAAATAGGGAGTGAGAGAGTGCAGGGATTTTGGTGTGTGTCTCTGAAATCTTCCTTTTGAGTGCTGAAACTTTTGGGTGTTCTAAGTTGAGAGGATACAGTAGAAGGAGAGAGAGAAGTCGATGGTTTTGGGTGGAGGTTTTTGATTCATTCTTCTGTTATCATTTTAATCAATCAATGAATGAAATAGTATTTTGATCCTAATTCTGACACCCCACGTTTTGGTTCTGAAGTCGCTGCTCGACGGGAAGCTTCCGCGCACAGCCGCCCAGATCTTATCTCCGTCGACCCTCACGGGCGCCTTATCATCTTCGCCGACCCTCATGTGCGCCGGATTCACTTTATCTTGCTATTTTCCGTTTTATCGATTCATTAAGGATTTAGGTCCTTAACAACTGGTGCTTTCATCCCGTGCTCATCCTCCATCTTCGTTCATCCATATCCCCCAAATAAGTCACCAATATAAAAATAATAATTAAATTTCAGTCGCCACACCACCATCACAGCCACACCTAATCCTCCATATTCTTTCATCAGTAACCCAAACACTCAGTCATCAAAACAAAAATTCCCACTTACGTATTCCCTATTTTCCACCTCCATCTTCTTTCATATATTATTTCATGGCCGCTCTCCGAACCTGCTGGGACTCGCCATATCGGTCCCACCACCAGTGATTGGGGCAGCCCAGATAGGCACCGTGGGACCTGCCAGGACAGAGACGATCGAGGGGAGTCTGAACTTATGACCAGCCTCAGCCACCACATCTCCGAGGGATGCCTTCTCGCCTCGAGAGGCCAAACCAGCAAACCTACAGGCAGACACCGCACTAAACTGGAATGGGGCGTTATGAACAACTAATCAATCTATTGGATGCAGCTACCTCCAAGCTGGAATCACGATGTGAAGAAATCAATCGTCGTGTGAAAAGTTTGCAAGCGTCAAAAGCAGTGTATGGACGGCAACCCTATGCAGATTTTGATTTGGGAGCGCCTAGGCGTCGTCCAACTTGCTGGGATCCGCCCTTCCAAACTTCTAGTTGCCGTGTTGGAGAAACTCGTGCTCCTCCGCTGATGGAACCACCACTATACCGGCAGTCGCCCTTCACCGACTTGAATTCTTCATACGAGCAGTCGAGGCAATACACGACCTCGACTTGTAGGCACCCGCCTATTAGTTGGACGTGCCCCCACAAAATCCCCATGTCGAGTAGCACTAATGGCTGCACAAATACAAACCTTTGCGGTCTATACAACCACCGCCGCTCGGCAGCGCCACTGCCTACTGCGGCTGCACCGCCGCCGCCAAGGCAATCAGATCGTCTGCTACAGCAGTCAAGTCCGGCATCATCTTTAGAGCTGCCGCCCTACGCCTCACCAGGGGCTTACCGGCCCTTGCAACCACTGCCCGTGACAGCTCCGTTATTGGTCGCTAATCCACATCCACAAGTTGTTGTCCCGAGCTCATTGAAAAAGGAGAAGGAAGAATTGTTAGACAATTTGCCATCTCCACCAGCCGTGTTCTCTCCGTCGTGCAACCCCAATTTTAGTAGAAAAAAGAGTTTTTGTTGGAAGATGGTATTGCGAGAGAAAGGATAACCGTAGAGGAAGAGAAGTCGACTTCAATCATGAAGGAAACAAATCTACACAGTGGTGTTGAGAATGGGTTGATGGAGAAGGTTGTGAATCGCCTTCACCAAGTAACGTATCCATCCGTCATGGTCTATGCACTTACCTATGGTAGACCGTGTGCCAGCGTACGGGTTGGCCAGTCTAGTGACTTGGTTTGTGGCCACATTCCATGTCATGTATGTGCAGATATGGTTAACGTCTATGAGAAAATGACTGATCAGTCGACTTTTTACAATGGGAATGATTTTAGTGCCTCGGGCCTTTCTAAAGCTAAAACCCCGATGGTTACTTATTGATGGCATGAAAAATATTCTTTTGATAACTTATTTTCGGCATAAGTCCACTGAGTATTTTTATAGTACTCAGCCTTGCATGTGTTTTCCTTATGTGCAGGTTGAGCGGCGACAAGCATCTGCTGGTGTTGAGCACAAATAAAATTGGAGCCCTTTTTGGTTGTCTTTAAACTTTGGGTGTCGTTGTGTCTTCATACATGACGACACTCCTTCTCTTGAACGCTTCCGCTGGGATATTATTTTTACTCATTATTCGATTGACTTTGAACCTACTTATTTTCGAAGAATTTAAGACTTGATGTGTTTTGGATAATGTTAAACCCTTGTCGTTTTTGAATAATAAGTGTTGGTCAAACTCTCTTTAATGAAACCCTAGTCTTTTTCTTCGCCTGGTTTAAATTTCTTTAAGTCGCGACCACCCGTATTTATTAACCCTAAAGGGCGGTCGTGACACAATTACTCTCATGGAGGATAAAAAATTGGAACCAAACCATGGAAATAAAGTTGATGTAGAATATAAAATCGTAGAGAAGATTTATTTTATGTGGAAAACCCATATCGAGAAAAGCTACTACAAGATTGAATTTTAGATATTTTTCAACAAGGGTAGGCATAGTAAGGGTCAAAAGGGGCCTAAGACCCTAATAAGTTATTCTTTTTCTTTCTATAAATATAATCAGGTTAAATCTCCACACTAAGCATCGGTTTCTATCTGAACCACCAGATTCAAAGGGCAGGAGGGGTTATGGAGAAATTAAAAAAGGAATAGAAGAGTGAAAATGACGACTAACAGATTTGTACAAAATTATTTATCTTTTTCACCATTATTGTCGATATATTATATGTAGCCTCCACCAAATAAAAAATTATGTGTTCATCCATGTCCCTTAGACCTTTACTTGTACTACAGCAGGTTTGCATAATTCTCCCTATATTAGGTGTCCAATCATATAACGAACAAGCAAACAAACATCAACAAAGACTCTGTGGCCCAATGGATAAGGCGCTGGTCTACGGAACCAGAGATTCTGGGTTCGATCCCCAGCAGAGTCGTTGTTGAACTTTATATTAAAATGTTTTTGCTTTATTTTCATAAAAATAAATGGTGCTTCTTCCCCTAAAGTTGTTTCATTTTTTTGTATCATTATAATGCTACTGCAATTGCCACAAATAGGAGATATTTATGGAGTGATTTGGTCTCATCTCATGTCAAAGTTTGGGAGTGATTCAAAACCGAAAAATCATTCAAATGGTATTCAAAATCTTGAATTTTGATGTATACAAAATACTCTCGTTTTGAATGGATTGTGATGTAGAGAGATTAAGAGCATAGATTATTGAGCCAAAGCGTGGACCAAATGCCCATTACGGCCCATTACGAAGACCAAAAGGGTTAAAAGGAATTATATTTGATTTTTTTATAGACGATTAGTCGGTTTAGGATTAACCAATTTGGATAATAGTTAGCCGATTAATTGAACAAAATAGTCTTTCGAGTACGTGAAGACTTGGGAGAATGTTGGCCATTGCGAAACGTGAGCAAATAATGGAGAAGCCGTCAGACTGAAGAGAACGAAACACAGCTCCGGCAGCCAATTATGCACCCCGTTCCAAGTGACGACGAGCCTTGGCAATTAGACAAAGGACGTCTAACCCAATGTGAAGGGGAAGGCGACGACCACAAGCAGGGCAACATCTAACGACCTCAATAGTATGAAAGATACATGGACTAGACTAGGGTATTGGACTTTAATAAATCAGAGTTGAACTTTAATTAATTAATTAATTAATGCAGATAAGAGGAAACAAATCCATTAGCCTAAAGCATGTGGTGTAATTAGTATATACATATTTCTATTGTAGAGAAATAGTATCATCAGATCATTTAAAATATGGATTTATTTTTTTTTTATCAAAAAGTGGGTTCAATCAAAGATTGTCTAGCTTTCACAAATGAGCGAACACATCTAAAGATTATATAATCATTCATTTCATTTGTATAACTTTGTTAATATATCTTTTGGTAATGCTAACTTTGTTAATATTAATAACATGAAAAAGTGCTGAATTGTAAAATAATCCCAACAAAACCACATCCAATCATTGTGCTTTTTGGTCATTAGATTAACAAAATACAAAAACTTGAACGCACATAAATGAGCAATAAATAATTGTAAAAAGAGTGACAAAAAAATCCAGTGAGAAAGTAGTAGACTAGTAATTAGCGAACACGTCATCCAACGGGGCCCACTTTCCCGAACCGGCTTCCACGCCTAGTACAAATCCACAGACGATCCTCAACCCAAACAGCTAACGGTAAGAATCATTTTTTTACTTGATATGGCATGGGTGGTCCCCCTAAGCCCAACCCCTCTCTCTTCATATCATTGGTCTATTCCGCTGTGGGCGCGGTGTAGGGGATCTTTCCTCGGCCAAGCGAAGGCGGCTCTAGCTGGCACGTGCCGGGAGACACGTGTTTGGTTGTTCGATTTTGGAGAGACACGACGGATTTTGGGGCTCTTCCACCAACACCAACCTCTGCATAGAATTCCAATTTTCGGGCTATGCGCCCAAACACTACCCTGCATTTTTCAAAAGAAAATTCAGTCACATTTATTTTCATCATTATACGAGATTATTTACTTGATTTGTGAAAACTATCCATCCTACAAGACATATAAAAATAGTAAAAAAAAACTGTAAAACTTTATTTCCCACTGTTTTCTATTATAAAGGTTTGACCAGATTCTGATTTTATGCATACAAATAAACAAATAAAGGTTATGGAGTACTCTCTCCGTCCCGAGCTACTCGCTCATTTCCTTTTCGGCTCGGAGATTAAGGAATGAGTGTATAGGAAAGTCAAAAATGACGGCTGTAGGTGAAATTTTTTACTAAAAATGGAAAGAGTGCAAGTAACTTGGGACGTCCAAAAAGGAAATAAGTGCGAGTAGTGCGGGACGGAGGGAGTACTATATAGCAGGAATATATCCTTTTGGAATGTCGCATTATAAATAACCTATTATAAAAAAAAAGATGTTTTTATACACACAAAGTTACTTAATTTAGTAGAACTGTCACTTTACACACCAAACAAAACTTGTTTAAACTACATGTCCAAACCAAATTAAATAGACTACTTACAATGAGACGAAGAGATCACTACATTTATTCAATTGATTATTAGTTAAATAAATACTAGCACTCACCAAATCATTCATTTGAAAACATTGTCACAGCTTTAAAAAAAACAATGTACAAAAATGAATTTCATCCTATATCACTATAAATGGAACTGCTAGTAATCAAATACTAGTAATTAGTAGTCACAAAAATAGTTAATTTGAAAATATTATTACAACTTTGGGAAAAAAACATTCTCTAAATTATTGTCATCTTATATCACTATAAATGGAACTACTAAAATCATCCATAGAAATTGAAATTAAGTGACAATGTCACATCCATATAAGCTATAGCAATATACATCAAACTTTATTAGAAACAAACTTTTATAATAGTAATAAAATAGCAACCAGCTTTTGTAGAGAAAGAGAAAGCATAGGATAATTATGAGGAAATGCAGAGGAGGAAAGGTGAGGCAAATCTGAGTGTGTATGAGTGCTGGAAATGGTGACACATCCTATTCCTAACACTCAAAACATGAACAACCAAAACAAGTAAGCCTGTGGTTCATATCTTGCAGCCCTACGTTCTCATCTTCATGCTTTTCGCCTCGACAGTATGCTATTTTAGGGAATCAATTCATGTATGTATATATCTATGTATGTATGCATGTATGTGTGTGTGTGTGTGTGTGTGTTCAATAATCAAATACACAATGTTTGTGTGAGTATGGATTTCAAACTGATCTTATTATGGTATTATTTCAAAAGCATAGGTTTTGACTACTGCTAGGTGTTGGGGATCATGATTGCTTTTTTTAAGAGTACTTACAACATGTGAGAGTAATAAAGTAATATCTTTATGTTTAGACATTTATTCTTAATTTGGAACAAAAATCTAGGATGATCTTATGTTCGAATTCTTAACTTAAATAGGCCAATAGTTTTGTTAAAACACACACACACACACACAGTAGCTTATAAGTACTCATGTTACACTAAACGATATCACTATAAATGGATCTTATGTTCGTTTTGCATATAATACTTACACTCGGATGCAACTTTGTTTAAGGTAATTAATGTGTTTAGTTTAATTGAGTAAAATAAGACACTTTAGATCTTACTAGGACTTGTGGCACTATACTGAAGCACTTCACAAACATTATTCATAAATTTGGTAGCTATTTTTACATTTTGTGTTCCTACATGCCCCAACAACTTAGAAGCACTTCACGGAAACTATTTATTTTTCCCGTTTCTTATTTTTAAAATAAAAGCATCACAATCTAAACCAGTCCAGATGGGCGCGTGACATGCACGTCCACACCTTTACACGTACAATTGACCTGCGACGTAGCAATTTTTACACGACGTTGCACGTATCCTTAATGAGTTGCTTTTATTTTGACCATGATTAAATAGAATTATAAAGTAAAATTCTTAAAAACTTATATTGGGTGATATATTAGGGTTTTGGAAATAAATGGCTGGATATATTTGTTTTCACAGTACTGAATCACTTAAATCAAATTGGGAATCTCAAACAAAATTCTCTTAAATCTGATCTAGACAAATGAAATCAATCCCAGCCATTGAAACTAAAACCCATGATTTTTTTTTAAAAAAAAGAGCTGAAAATGACTAAAGACAAATTCCCAAAAACTCTACATAAATCTCCATGTTTGCTCATTATGGACACATTTCGCGTTTCTCAGCTGTACTTCTCCGCTTCCTCTCTCCTCTCTCTCCCTCTCTCCCTCTCTCTCTGCAATTTCCCTTTCCACACACCGCTACTGTTCCATTAATCCCCACTCCTCAACGCAATGGACCACGAAACCACCGATCACCAGCCACCGCGCCGCAGCTCGGGGCGGAGAAAGTTCAAATGCGGCGGAGGAAACGGAGGCGACGCGAAGAAGCACAAGCAGCCGCGGCGCGGGATGGGCGTCGCGAAGCTGGAGCGCCTCCGGGAGCAAGGCGAGGTCGTCACGGAGCCCGATCGAGCTGGATCCGGCTTCCCGCTCCCGTTTCCGGAGATGAATCACCTCCGTTTCCAGCAACATCAGCTCCAATCGTGTGGACCGAGCTGGAATCCGGTCGGTTTCCCCGGCCTCGATTGCCGGATTCTGCAGAGCCACGGCGAGGAGAAGTGTTTTTCTCTCCAGTGCAATGCTTGCCACAAGGTATTCAGCTCGGAAAATGAGAAACCCCTATTTTTCATCAATGTAGACCTAGAAATCGGATTTGAGCTGGTTTTGATCTGATTTTGTGCAGAAGAAGAAGATCAATGGCGCTGCGGTGTATAAATGTGGCGATCATCGCCGATTTCTAGGCCTCGATTTCGGAGATGCGTTGATTCATCATAATCTAGAACCGCCGCAGGTTTTTTCGTCTTCTTCATCTCACTTTTACTTTGAAGATTTATCTTTTTCATTATATTTAAAATTTTGCAGGTGGATGTTGTGGCGGTGCACAGAAAAGGAGCCGGCGGTTTGGAAGGGGGAAACAACGTGGTGATGGAGTACGATTTCTTCCCGCCGGCGGCGAGATCGGGGAGGAGAAACGACGTGGTGGAGGGGGAAATGAGGAATTCGGGATCATTTGATGGCGTTGATCTGTCGCTGAAGCTCTCTTACTAGCGGGAGAAGAGAATGAATGCATATCTCTGCGCACTTCCGAAATCACAGCGTTTTTGCTTACTTTTTTGGTTGTAACACTACTTTCATCTCCACAATCGGCGATACATTTTCTGAAATTCTAGGCTCCACCATCGCTCTCTCTCATTAATACTGGCTTTCGCCCATGCATTAATTTACTCACTCGTTTTATCTATTTAATTATGAAATGATAATCAATTAAATTACTACTACCATTGTTCCACAAGAGTAATTAATTAATTAATTATAAAGTGATATGAGGTATAATTAATTAAGAAGGGTGGGGGGTGTACGGAAACCCTAGCTAGAGAGGGTTGAGAGTGTCAGAGGCGATTTAAGAGAGGCATTTCCTCAGCGCAGTTTATTCTGCATCGGGAGAGCTGAAACACAGGGATTATCTCTGAGAACTTACTCTAACTGGGAGTAAACAAACAAACAAACACCTCAATGAGAAGAGAGAGAGAGAGAGTGTGTGTGTATATACATACATTGTATAGATAGATCCATACGGGCAAAGGGGCTGCAAGAACAAGTACAAGATGTGTAATGAGTATAGATTTGTACAGCAACTGTGAGTAAAACCAATAAAGCTGTGGGAAAAAGACTCTTTTTAGCCTATTTCTTATTGGCCATTCAACTGTGGTATCTGCATACCCTAAACTACTTTTATATGTGCATAAATTATGTAAATATGAAGGAAATTGCAATCTGAGTAAGGTATGTTTCATGATATATAGAGATGTTATGTTATAACTTATGCGAGCGATGTTCGCAAGTATCGTTTTCACTTAGTCAGCATTTTTTTATTAAGAGAAATAAGCGGTCAAGAGCCATATTGCAAAAACGCCCAAATAAAGAAAAAGATAGTAGTGGAATCTCATCCATACCACAAAATACAAAACAAAGAAGACAAGAAAATCGAACTCCATGGCACCCGACACTACATAAACAATAGTCGAGGTTAGAAAAGCACGGTTGTGGACTGAGGACAAAAAACCTAGTATCAATCTTTACTTCAATATTTGGTATCACTCACTTGATCGATAGTCAGATTGACATTGCTTGTTTAGTTTTCAACGTTTTAGAATCGAAACTCGATTTCTTCTTTTATTTATTAATTTGAAGTTATAAGGAAAATGAACAGCATTTGATTGTTATATAGTAATTGGTAAAGTTAATATTATTGATAATTGTTGAGCTAGAACCAAAATGTATGTATAAAACAAAACAAATGAGACTAACTTTACCTAAACGAGAGCAGTGCTCACGAATAAAGCTCAATTTGCATAGCATTTCGCTATATATGTACCAACCAAATGTTAATAGGATACAAATAGATCTTCTTTTTTTAAGGAAAATGAAATGGGAGTATATATTAGTGATCTTGGAGTTTAGGTAGTTATTTCAGTTACTCGGTACGTAACTACAATATGATAATAAAAAACATTAGGAGATACTTTAGGCTCGTTTAGGGCGTATATTAAATTCATTAACTCACATTAACATTGTCGGTTCAATTTAGGTGTTCCACTTACAAATCTTTATAAATTATGCCATCCATTTCTATTTAAATATGTTGTGTTTGTGTATAAATTTAGATGATTAACTTGGGCTAGCTCGTTAATTTTGATTAAGTACTATGATTAATTTTATATTTTATATTTTTTAAAAAATGGATCCTCTGTAGAGTGACAAATTGACAATAGAGAATAAAATAAAAGTTTGTGTGGCAATAAGTTCATACACCAAAATTTACAAGGAATAGTAACGTTTATGAATGCAAAGTAAGTATCTTTCAAAGAAAATTTCCAAAGAATTTAATATTATTATTTTAAATTTATTATTATTCTTATTAATTTGTAACTACTCAATTTAGGAATAAAATAATTTTTGGCTTCAAATTGAATCGAACACATTCTCCCTCACTCCATTGACTGTCTCGGTCTATTTCTTGTCCGTATGCAATAATTAAGGTGGTTTTTTTAATTTGCCTGAAAATTTTGGATGATATTGCTAAGCTAAAGTTTGATTTGATTTCACAACCGATGAACATTCCGATCAAATCCACCATCATCATTCACTAAAACGTTACAATTTCAATAACAAAAATGGGCCAAAACACTATTAAACTAACAACTAAAAATATAGAGAATGAGCGCTTATCAAGTATTAGTGATTCGATGCCCCAAGTTAACCTAGGGTTTAACTTAAGTTACTTAAGAACTTTGTGTGTCAACCATCCCGATACTTAATCTCGAAACAATACCACGTAGGATTGGCCTTGGTTTGAGTCTTAATTATCTCGGACGAATACCACATAGAATTGACCTTGTTTCAGTCTTAATTGTTGTTAAATAAGATTGAGTCTTATGATTATTGTTCGATTGAATCTCTTAGCAATGCCACATAGAATCGGTCTTGGCTTGAGTCTAGGTCTTGTTGACCAATAAATGAGTAGTTTTGTTAAAGATTTGATTGGTGTGGATTGTGGGTAGAGAGAGAAGCAAATCTCAGTTGGGATTCATAGCTGCAATCTCTCTCTCATACAAACAGAAACAGTGCATTACAGTTTTGGGTGAAATCAGATGTGGTAAGTAAATAGGCTTGAAAGAAAGATTTAAGGCTTAAATCTGGGCCATATGTATACACATCACAATATCAAATGTGTGCTTGTACTGTAAATCAACTCAAAACGTACATCTTTTCAACACCCCTTTTTTCATGCAAAACAAACTATGTTTGCTCTGCCTGTCTCCTGTTAGTTGTGCTTGTACCTTGACACAGACAGTAAATTAACAAAACCCAATAAAAACCCACTGTACCATGTGTATGTGGTCCTCAACCAACCTACTTTCTCACCTCTACAAATATTCACCAAAGAAAATTAATTATATGAAGAATAATTCAAAGTTTACAAGTCGTCTTCATGGATTTTAACCTCTTCTACAGTATACCACTCTTTCTGGCACGACAAACGATGCACACAGCATCCATTTTCCGGGGGCGACGAGGCGGACCCTGTGCATCTGTACATCGAAAGCCACCTCTGACAGTGCAATTCTAATTCTCTGAAGATGGGTAGAGCAGATAGTATTATGATCAAACAACTTCAGTCTAAACAACCAATTCAACCTTGTGTGCATGATGCACGAATAAGATTGTACCTCGTGAAAATCGAATTCGGGATCTTGAGCTTTTGAGAAACCGTAAACATGAATTCTTGGCAAAGTACAACCTTTACCAAGGTTGAGTCCATGGAAAAGTCCCTTGAAGGAATCTGCACCGAGAGAGAACTTAGATTTTGTATGAACTTGAAATTGCAAATACTAGCTAGCCCCGACTGATTTAGCGGATTTTCAGAGGCAACCATAGAGTTATAATTTATAAGACCAAATGTGATGGAAAACATTATACTAAGGTAGAGTTATGAAGAGAATAATATGCCCATTGTAAAAAGAGTAACAAATACATAGACATGAACCAACATAAGGGTGCATAGATGAAACACTTGGAAGAAGAAAAGTAAGGCATGTGGCTTTGTATACCAAGAAATTCAGCTGCATCCTGTGGCAAATTCATGACGACTTGAGTGATGGGTTGAGCTTTCTGGCAAGCAAAAACAGTTTCAATAAATCTCCTCCCGTCCATGTTAAATACCTACAAATAGGCAGAACATGAAGTTGATAAAATTATCCTCGACATATCCAAAATTCCATTTAATTCCCCACACTTCGGACTTATAGATTGTAAAAGGAACAGTCAGGCATTGACAGAACAATCTGTCGAATAGCGCTCGAGTTTGAAAGGGGAACTGGTTAAAAAAAACAGGACTCCACAGCTTTCATGGAATGTGGAAGCTAGTAAGGAAAATTAAATTTTCATCATTCAAAATGTGACGACTTGCCGTGATTATCTGGAATATACTTGTTGTGTCAGAATAGAACAATTATGTAATCAAGACAAACAAAAACGTAAAGAGACACAAAATTTACGTCGTTCACCAACGTTGTGTTGGCTACGTCCACGAGCAGAAAACGGAGAACCGATTGTTTTCAGATTACAGAATTATATGCCCTACTATATAAATAGGCACACAAACGACGGGCTAGGCCTAATATAACAATTAGGGCCTAGCGGCAAACTGTACAGATTCAAGGCATACTAACAATACTAGAACTAAAAAATGGCACGAGGATGACACTCCATACCTGAATTTTCCTTTCAAGTTTATTGAGGACACAGTTCTTCTCAAGATAGTCAACAGCACAAGGGTTGAGATCATTAGCATACACATATTTGACCTTCTTTGCAGCAGAGATGGCAATTGGACCAACCCCAGCAAAAACATCACCTGTATTCAGGGAGAGAGATTGCTGAAGGTTAACCAAATTTATCATTTATAAGTGGAATGCGATAAAAGTGTTCAAGGTGACAAAGAACTCCATCTTCATTAACACATTTAAAAGAAAATGTCAGCTAGTATAGGATGTCAAACTATCGATGCTCAACACTAAATGGGCCAGCGTATAATTCGCATTTCAACAGTTTGACATGAGATCATTAAATCAACATAAGTTTTTATACAAAAAACGGATGTCATGGACCAGCTTCAAGCAACTCAAGTGCAAATCTACATTTTTGTCACCTTATGCTGATTTAACCATTTGGTGCTTCAGGTTAGGGCAATGCCAGAATGTCAGTTTGTAACTATGAAACACATTAAGACATAACAATTCATTAGACTAGCACAAGTTGATTCTGAAATTTTAGGGAACTTTAAGTTATGATTGATTCAGGTAATGTACACTAACATACACACAACATCGCTCTTGGTGAAGCAACTTAGCAGCCGCTGCCTTTCAGTTGCAAGCCTCGAGTTCCAATATCTACAAATAGGAAAATAGATTTAAGATTAAACTATGACTTCATGGTGGAACAAAAGTTACATATCGCCTGTTTTGGACTTACACTGCTGCTAAATCAACATGGAATTGGATTCCATTCTCCACTAATGTCGTCACAAGAGAATTGTTTCCTGCCAAAACTTCGAGCTGCATTGTTCTGTAGTCATTTTGAATTGAATCGACTTTGTTTACGACTGTTTGTATCTTTGGCTTATTCTTATCCAATACCGCCTGATGTCAACATAAGTAGAAAGAAAATAAACCCGATGAAAATGATAGATAAGTATCTTAAAGCAATTTATAATTCCACTCGAATTCAAAAGCTATCTGTACTAACAAGGAGATACCTTAGCAATGAGGTGTTTATAATGAAGATGCTCGTCTTTAAGATTCAGGTGCGCAATGTGTCCAACTGTTTCAAAAGATGAAGGAACGATCATTCCTTTCGGAAGCAAAGCCTCCAGAATCTGCAAATTTATGTTTTCGCAATGGAAAATATGAAATTTATGGTAACACAAAGCAATTAATGTTGAGAGTTTCACGTCATAAATCCTATCCACAAAATCTAACTAAAATAAAGTCATGATTCTAAATGAGGAAGCTACAAGAAAAAACTAAGAGATCCTCCCTCTTCCCATCGAGCGCCATATGAAATTGAAAGGGAAGATAAGGACAACAACCAAAAAAAACAAAGTAAAACAAACACCAACAGATGATACTGGTCAAGAGAAATACCTCGTTCAGTTGCCAATAATCATAAAACAGAGTCAATTTGCATTTCACGAGTTCAAAAGCTGATCTTGCGTGCTGCCTATCATACTCTTCGAAAACAACCTGAACCACACAACTATAACATCAGTAAAATAGTAAGAGTCGCATCAATAAATCATCGCATCGGATGAAAGTCGCGCACAAAGTAAATTTCACTGCCCGGAAATTTAGTAGCGTCTGGACATGTTTAGTTCATAACTAATCATCTTAAAGCTTTCTCCTTTAGAGCCTAATAAGGCTCCAACTCCCACTACTCGAATGCTTATCTTTAACAATATGTTAAAAGCTTCCTAAGCTAACTGACAGCTGAATTTCATTAAAAACCAAATACAAATAAACTTATCAGCTCAATTTGCCACAAACATGAGTTCACAAAGTAAACTTTCATAACGAAACACTAAAGGAAAACAAGTCAACACAAATACCTTGATTGCCTGAGGCAATTCCTCAATGCTTTTATCAAAATACCGCTCATCCAAAAGCAGCAGCCTCGTCGGCCCCCGCCACTTCTGCTGCCGTGGAGCATCCTCCCCCAGCAAACCCCTCAAGTCTTCACCATCACTCAACTCAACAACCTCAACCAACGCCGCGCCACCCCTCCTAACACCCTTCACCACCCTCTTCTCACCACCATCCCTCAATTTCCCCTTCTTCGGTCTCGACATCTTCGCCAGATTCCTAAACCTAGCATACCCTATCGAATTGAAAGTCCTGGCCAGCTTATCCCGATACAGAACCGCATTCAGTTGCTCTCCATCCCCCTCCGCCCTCCCATACACCCTACGGTTGAGCGCCACAAGCGATTCATCTTCTAATTCATCGGCTTGGGGCAAAATTGACCTAATTTCGTCGTCAATTTCGTCGCCTGGGACTCTGGCGATGTTCCTGACTCGGGGCCAGTTGAGGAGGTGGCCGCGCAGGCGGTTTTCGAGAGTGGAGCAGATGGCGGAAGGGACGCGGAGGGCGGAGATGTCGAAGACTCGGGTGAAGGCGGCTTCGTCGAGGGAGGGGGAGGTGGGAATTGGTGATTCGAGAGGGAGAGGGGAGTGGCCTTTGTGGAGGGAGGGGCCATATGAGAAGGAGAGAGGGGAGTTTGCGCTGAAGGAGAGGGCGGCGATGAGGCGGGGCTTGGCGGCGAAATGCGGCGGGGGATAGAGTGTGATTGGTCGGAAGAGGGGAAGCTTAGTCGCCATTGTTGCGCCCACGGCAACTTGAGACTGATGCTCAATTCATAAGTAGTAATCAAATTATAAATTTTTAAACTAGTAGTAGTAGTATTATAATGAAATTGGTGACACTTATAAATGTATAGATTTAGTAATATATTGAGTCGGAGCGGATCTCCTACGAAGAAGTATAATTGAAGATTATCCCTACCAAACATACCAATATCAATACCAATACCAATACCAATTCCAATTTCAATTCCAATTCCAATAATAAGAAAAGATGCCATATTATGTAGATGCGCCTAGAAACTTCTAGGCATATTCCTAATTATTTTAGTAAATTAAAAATAAAAAACCACCTAACCTCGTAATTTTTAAACCTCGAAAAATTGAAGAACTTTCACTCATCAAATCCAGTCAACAAAAATCCAACTGAAAGTCAAACCCAAATCGCACCCCCAAACTCAAACCCTAGCGCCACCGCAATGCAGCCGGACTCCGATCTCCCTCCCCTCGCCGCCATCAAGGTCCGCTCCTCCCCCCCCCGCTTCCCTCCCCCCACCACCCCCCTCTCCACCGAAACCCCCACCGCCAACGCCCAGCGCAAGATCGGCATCGCCGTCGACCTCAGCGACGAGTCCGCCTTCGCCGTCAAGTGGGCGGTCAGCCACTACATCCGCCCCGGAGACGCCGTCATCCTCGTCCACGTCCGTCCCACCTCCGTCCTCTACGGCGCCGACTGGGGCTCCGTCGACCTCTCCATCGTCGACGCCGACAACGAGGAGTCGCAGCGCAAGCTCGAGGACGATTTCGACACCTTCACCACCACCAAAGCTTCCGATCTCTCGCAGCCGCTTGTCGACGCGCAGATCCCGTTTAAAATCCACATTGTGAAGGATCACGACATGAAGGAGCGCCTCTGCTTGGAGGTGGAGCGCCTAGGGCTTTCCGCCTTGATCATGGGGAGCAGGGGATTTGGGGCTACGAAGAGGGGGAGCGATGGGAGGCTCGGGAGCGTGAGCGATTACTGCGTGAGGCACTGCGTCTGTCCTGTTGTTGTTGTGAGATATCCTGATGAGAAGGATAGCGCTGAAGGGACTGTCGTTTCCGTGGCGTCTGCGGCCGAGGATGAGGATGAGCCTGAGTATCATGATGCGTCTGATGGTAGAAAAGGTTTGCCCTCTCGTCAATGTTAGGTTTGCTTTTTTTTTTTCTATTTTTGCGCATTCATTGTAAATTTGAGCTGTTTTTGATCGATGAACTTGATGAATCATATCCAATTTAGATGGAATTACGTAGAATTGTGTGATTGTTGATGATAGATGCCATGGATGTCAAATTAAATGCTTGAATTGGCGTATGATATGGTTATACCGATTGGTGCCCTAATTCCTTGTAGTTTTAGTGGGATGAGTGTGGCAATCTATATTTGGTATGTATTTATGTTCATTTGTTTTATCCTTGCTCACATAGGGCAAGCTAGTCCATTTATGTATTGCTCATAATGTCTGTTTTCTTTAATTTCTTGATCTTCCCCTTGGTTGCGGCACACTTTAAATACACGTATTTCACTTGTAGATACTTCGGGATTAATCCGCTTAAGATTACTTATAAGAAAATCTTATTTGCCATGCTTCTTACCTGGACACTGCAATATAATTATATAAATGACGTCAAAGTTCTCGATTGGCATTAGCCTCTTTGCGAACAGAAAAATTTAGTTCTTTTACTCATTTTAAGTAGTGACAGGCACTAAAGATCAAACTTGCAACTTAGTGCATCATTTTCTTGTGTAGATTATGTGTTTTTGCCAGAAAGGATGTTGCATTTGCGTGTTTGTTACACTAATAATGATGAGTTTTATGTACTGAATGGTCACTCGGCTGTGGAATTTAAAGTTTGTCGAAGAAGAGCAAAAGCTTAGATCTTCCAAATTAAACAAATTTTAGAGAAATGAGGAATCTTTTCTGTTTTCCCGTTTAATGTACTTTACAAGTAGGCTTGTTAGTCGGTTTGGGTATTGACATGGAACCCGTATGCTCAAGCCTCACCATGACTTGGATTGACAAAACTTTGATGCTGAATTGAAAGACTGAGATGTTGGCTTGGTTTATTGAAGGTTTGGAATGTCTAGATTTAAGTCCTTCAGGGGAGGATGTTCCTTGAACTGCATTTTCATGCACTTTTGACATGTTATAAGACATGGGTTGTTCAGCTGAGCTGTTTTTGTTGACGTGTTTGTAAATTGATTATTGCTTATAAGATCATGAAACAAGAAGATGAGTTCAAAAAACTACTTGAAGGCTTATAAGCTGTCGGGGCTTATTCTTAGATCTTATAAGCTAGTAGTAGTATTTAGGAACTTTTTTTGCTGAACACTTTTTAAGAGGTTCTATGATTCAGAGTGTCCTTTCCTAATCACTATGCATTTCTATAATTGATGCCGAACACCTTTTAAGTTCAGCAAAACACCCCCTAAACATCTGCGTTTTTAATCACTATGGGTTAATGGTTTTGCAGATTCCTAATTACAACCTGGCTTCGAAGCTCATTTCATGGACACCGGTCTGTATTTACTTTCCTCTGAGTTTTTGTTGTCAATATTACCATATACTGCCTAATGGTTATAGAAGTTCGCTTTTCTTGAAGAGTGTATTTCTTTGTGCTGTCGAATTCTGATGATTATTCCTTGTTTTTTTGCAGCACAATAGAAGGCATCTCTGTGAGCAGTATTTCGTTCCATCATTATTACTGCATCCCATCCTTATGTAACATTTTCACTTGTATCCTATCGGTATCTTATGTGCTGAGTGTTCGAAACCATGTCATTGTCTTTTGTGATATGTAAATCGCTGTTAGTTTCTGTATACCTCATGATTTCTTCTCCTTTCCTTTGTATCAGTTTGAATGATATTTGAGTTACATTTGGTTAATTTCGTGACTTTGGTTTTTCATCTTCTTAATGCTTCTCTTTAAGGCTATTTTCTACTACTGATTGTAGAACCATATATGTATGTCTATATCACCAGGCAAATCTCTTGTTTGCAAATACTAGTTTTTGATCTCTTCATGAAAAATAATCTCATTTTGCATTTTGGTATATCCACGAAAATAGTCTTATTTCTTAAAATGGAAAGTTTATTTCTCCTACTTTTCCTACTTTTTCTTGCTATCTCATTTTACACACTTTTTCTTCTCATCTCTTTTGTTTTACCAATTTCTCATTAAAATTTGTGTCGTTCACAAATAAGACTATTTTTTTTTACGTAGAGAATATAAGAATTTGAGAGGAGAACTGTAGACATAGGAAGTTTGTGAGTCATTGCTACTTGCGATTGTTGAACAAAGTGTGTACCTTAAACCCTAGCTTTCACAGACCGCATAAAATACTTTCATTTTTTGTCCGTCTCTTAAAAATAGAAGACGGAGGGAGTATGATGAGAGAGAGAGAGAGAGAGAGAGTTGGTGATTTTTTAGGCTCTAGATTACTCTTCGTTATGAATTACTAGTTTTTGGCTATGATTCTCAAATCCGTTTATTCTTAGGTGTCGGTTTTGTTGTTATGACTCATTATCGTATGATTATTCATCTATGAAGAAATTTGATTATTTTAGTTGAAAGAGGTGACTATCATTTATTATCGTATGATTATTCATCTTGGATAAAATTTGTGATTATTTTAGTTGAAAAAGATGAGTATGAATGAGTAGTATCTAGTAATTAACCAATTTGAAGTAATAAAAGAGAGACAATTAGAATTCATATGATCAGAAATATTAGTAAAACACATGGAGTTTTATTAATTCAAAACGAAAAACTAACTCAAAATAATTATAATTTTTTTTTTTTTGATGTAGATCAGAGTTGCAGAATTCAATCTCTAGTGAGATTGCAAAGACCTAATATCATGGCATCACTTCTCTCTTCCCTCACGATTTCCTGCTCGAACCTCCGCAGCTTCTCCACAATCGCCGCCGTCCCCGACGACGCACCACCACCGCCCTCTCTCCTCATCTTCAATGGTCTCAGCATTCCCGACGATGACGAGCTACAATTCTCATAGGATTCGATTTCATAACTCATTTCCCCATTCCTCCCTGACGAGCATCCATCCTCATCCTAATCACCAGCCCTAATTAATCAAATTGAATGTGTATGCGAAACAATTTGACGGAAGAAGAATCAAAATTACCTCAGAAGACGGAAAAGGATCGTCACGCGCTCTTTTAGATGAAGAGAGAGAAACATTCTCCTCCTCCAACTCGCCGCCGCTGGTCGAAACCGCCGGCGGAGAATCGGAGGCGGAGGCCGACCACGGCACCACCTGATTCTCATCCACGTCACCTTCCTCCTCCTCCTCTTCATCGCCGTGCTCGTAATCGTCGTCGTCTTCGCTCGAATCGTCGCTCTCGGCGGTGGAATACTCCCGATCCTCTCCGTCGCTGTCGCTTTCGCCGCTGCTGCGAGATCGGTCTTCGGCGGTTTGAGATCGGAGACTGCAGGCGTGGCAGACGGAGACGGTGGGGCCGAGCTTGGGGCCGGCGGCCTTCCACGGCGTCGGGGAGTGGCAGACGTGGCAGAGGAGCGTGCGCGAGTGCTTCGCCACCAGGAAATTGGCGGCGTGGACCTTCTCGTCGCAGTCCCAGCATAAACTCGCTTGATCGGAATCGCAGAACATCCTCGCCGGATTGCTGCACAGCTCACACCTGCTTGTCGCCATTGATTCAATCTCTCTCTCTCTCTCTCTCTCCCTCTCTCTCCCTCTCTCCCTCCCTCTCCCTCTCCCTCTCCCTCTCTCCTCTTTATCCTTCTCTATCTATATATGCTCTGTTTTTATGTATGGATAGATTTTTGTAGACATGTTTGTCTGTTTTTGGATAAATTTTGGAGAGCAATAGAAATGGGGGGTTTGAATGTGGGCTTGATATTTATAAAAGTGGACTAGTAGTCTATTTCATATTTTCAATATTCACTAGTATATTTTATAAAAATGTCATTACTTTTTCTGTTTTCACTTTCCAATTTTTTAACATTTTTATAAAATGTCTTCAAGTACAAAAATTCACTCAAAAGTTGATTATTGAGACACAAAACAATACTAGTATAAATTATTTTTATACTTTTATTGAACGATGTTGAGTTATGTGCTAGAACATAAAACAAGTTTAATATCGAATCGTGATGAAATGGATCAATTTTTCATCAACGATCTTTGCAAGATTCTGGCAACATGGTTCAACTTTTCTATCACTGAATATAATTCTAACGAAATAGATCGACATTTAATCATTGGAATTTATGTAGCATGACATTTAAATGAAAAGGTCCTAATTTGAGATATAAAATACTAGTAGTACTATTACTTTTTATATTAGTATACAACTCCTTCCGTCACATATTTTTCTTTTTAGTTTATTTCAATTAAGATGATACATTTCTTTTTTTTGGAAACTTATTCTCTTCAATTAATACACCAAACCACTTTTTTTCACCCCTATTAAAATATCCATCTTTCTTTCTCTCTCTATTTTAATACTTCCACGAACCTTTTATCTCTCCAATTAAACACATTAATCAATAACTCCTAAATTCCCGTATCGGCTAAGGAATGTGTCATCTTAGCCTGGAGTGGTCGGAGGGAGTATTTAGTTACTAGTGCTGATAATTATTAGCATTAAGAAAGGAAGAAATTAGTCATAATCAAGGAAAGTGCAAGTTGCATCTACTTATGGAAATCTAACTGTTCCAAAACCATGAAGCCGCCCCCAGTATTCATTCCTGTTTTGGTTTTTTAATATATTTAGTGATTGATTAATAGTTTGATCATACCCAAAAGTAGAATTGTTTATTTAATTTGTGTGGTCAATTAGATGCTTACATAAAAACAGTGGGATTCGTGGACAAATAAAGAATAAAGATTTATTCACTTAACAATTCTAGTTTATTTTACCCAAAATATATAATTTATTCCCTATAATGGCACAAAATAGGCTAAAGGACATCTATAACTTTTTAGTACTCCTCCTAGTTATCTAATCTCAAAGACTTACTCTAAATGTACCATTTTAGTAATTTTGTAAATTACTCTCATATAATTATAACTTATAATCCTTACTCTCAAATTATTCTTTTGACTTTGTCCAGTAAGCTTAAATTGTGAATGACTAATTACTAATATGAACAAGATATTTAACAATTTTTACAGCAAACTAAAAAAAAATTAATATCTCAAGTGATAATAATGATATTTGTGTGGTTCCACGACTCCAAATGATGAGATTTGAGCTTTTATCTTGTTGGATGACGTGGCACATTAAAGAAACTAAATTAGATTCTCGGTGAGATGGCGGATTGAGGCACGTGAAAATCAGGTGGTCCATTTCATTATTCTGACTAGGATTCCGGGGCCCACTTGTATGGAAGGGGACAGCAGTATGTATGGGGTGTTGTATTCGGATTCAATCCAATCATAGCTTGTGAAGCCCATGTGATCTTGTCCTTTTATATGTATCCCAACCTCATTTGACTTCCTCTCATACTAATAACAATTTCCTTTTAATCATCGTTTTAATTTGCATATCGTAGTACTAACACGTCAGCTTTTTAACTTAAATCATGTCAACTTTAGTTTGAAAAGAAGTACTCCCCCTGTCCTAGCAAGAGGATCCGTTTCTTGGTCGGCATGAGAATGCGAGAATTTAGGAGTTATTGGGTAATATGTTTAATTGGAAAGAGAAAAAGTGAGTGTAAATATTAAAATAGAGAGAAAGAGAGAGGAATTGGAATAAGGAAAAAAAGTGGTTGACGGGATTAATTGGAGAGAGAAAGTTTTTTTAAAAAAGTAAATGTATCACCTTATTTGGGATAAACTAAAAAGGAAAACGTGTTATCTTAAGTGGGACGGAGAGAATAACTTTAAGGGAAAAATCGTAAAATCCCGATTAAACGAATAACGTTTGAGAAAAATGAATCTTCCTTTGAGGAGGGAGAGTATTATTGTAATTGTATGTGATTAATTGTCTTAGTTTGACTCGACTCGAGTTTAAGAAACGTAAAAGAAAGTTAACTTAAAAAATTAGTAGAATATGAAACATATATTTATATGTTAATTTTATGATAAAATGTGAGCGAGAGAAGTTTGTAAATTATGAGGTACAATTACTAAAAGTAGTGATGAGATGAGTATTTGCGAACGGACGAAAAAGAAAATATGAGATAATTATTTACCAAATTCTCTACTGGTGAATCCACCATAATTCAATAATTTTCTCAAAATTAAAACACGTATTCGACAGTTCTACTCGCAACATATTCTACCAACTTAATCGACCAAATTATTAAAATATTTGTCAATTAAAACATGAAAAATAAATAACGGACATAGAAACTAGTACTCCATCAGTTCCAATATACTTGAAATACTTGCTGTATTTATCTTTTAGAGACATTCCACTTAACTAAAACATTTCATAAAATGAAATACTGCTCTATTATTTTATTCTCTGTAACATAAAACATAAAATTACACTACTCAAAAATTAATGAACATAAAGTATAAAAGAAAAGGGATGATAAAGAACTAAATTTTATATAACCAAATAAGATTATATTAGTAATTTGATGTACTCCCTCTGTCCCTGAAGAGTACGCACTATTTCCTTTTTCGTCCATACCTAAAGAGTATGAACATTCCAATTTTGGAAACTCTCTTCTCTAATGAGGTGAGATCCATTCTCCACTAACAATACTTAAAAAATTTTCTTTATATATCTCTTACTTTACCAATAATGTATTAAAACTTGTGTCAAACTCAAAGTTTATACTGTTTGGGGACTGAGGGAGTATTAATTATATATTAACATAATAAATATAGTTAGTGGACAAGTTAAAAGGACTTGATTAGCCTTCAGCCTCATTTTCAATTTTATTTTTAATATATTTGAATTGTCTCTCTGTTACTTTTCAAATTTGAATTATAGTATGCATTAATTACATTTTATGGTTCCAAAAAAGTAAAAAATTCATATACAAATCATTAATATATTACCAAAATATTATGCACGTTCCATGTACTATACATATGCCCAGATGTTTTAATTAAATTCATAAATAAATTAACTTTTTCTCAAGTAAACTAATACTCCATCCATCCCCGAGTAATTGTCACTATTTTTCATTTCGGTCCGTCCCTTAATAATTGCCACACTTCATTTTTACCATAAATGGTAAGTAGGTCTCACATTCCACTAACTTTTTCAATCAACTTTTCTTTACATTTCTTAAAACTCGTGTCCGGTCAAAGAGTGTCAATTAATTGGGGACGAAGGGAGTAATTGATCTTACCAAATTTGGTGAGATAGATTTATGGAGTTTGGGAATGATCACGATGGGAAATGAAATGATTGGGTGTTGTGGAATTTTGATAGATGACATGTCTAAATAACAACCCGTTATTTGATTCGGGGTGGGAAAGCAAAGTGGACTGCTTTCTTCATACTTTATTAAAAATGTGTGGATGCTAGAGAGATAGGCTTTTGATGCTCTGAATTGGGACTGGAATCCAATTTGTGATGCATGTTCCCTTTTTCGGAAATGTATTTGTATTTCTATCATCTACCAACTACCTCTACCAAGTTCCAATATCCATTACATCCTAAGTGGACCTCATCAATTCCATTGCTGCTTAGTGACTAATTTCCTCGTTGATTTTTAGCATTTTGAAGGATGAAACAGCTGGCCTAAAGATTCAAGGCTGATCCATACCTTCCACTAAACTAACTATACCTTGGGTTAATTGGTCCTCTATTTTGATCTTGATCTAACGCATACAAATGTTTAGATGTGTTGTTGCCATCTCAAGTGGATTTGTACACATTATACCAAGTGGATTATGCAAAAGATAGTTTGACTTTTGAACTAGTCCACCTAGTTTCGAGATAGGGTTCATTCGAATTCAATGCATTCATATATGTAAGCAGGTTCATAAATTTTTTCTATAAAGTATATAGGTTCTAGTGCATAGAATGCTATATAATGTGACACTTGCATTACAACTTTATTTCTTTACTTACTACACCTCACCTATACAGTAGGAATATTTGATTATCATCTTCAAAGCATAAGGTTTTAGCATCATATTAAAGAAAGGGAGACACCGTGTGAACGCCTGAACACAGTGAACGAGGATCAAACCCGGCCAGTAAGAAGGATGAAGGGGGAGGCAACGAAAACAAACAAGGACGAGGAAATCATCTGGCGGATGAGGCTGCCGCGGAGATGAGCAACGGCTAAAAGAAGAGAACCTGCTCGGCGTTGGTGGAGAACGGGATAATAGAATTTGTCTCAAAGAAACCATACATAATTAGAGGCAAAGCAAAAAATATGAGAGAGAGAAGTTATGTTAATATTACTTTCAATTGGCATCTCCGATTACATCAAAAAAACTCGAGCGTATATATATAATATATATATATATATATTCGCATTATGCTAAAGAGTATTGTGAAACAGCAATCTCCTGAGATGACAATTCACAGAAAGACTGGAGCCATTACAAGAGTGATCGTAGCCAACATTTTGATGAGAACATGAAGAGAAGGTCCTGCTGTGTCTTTAAATGGGTCACCCACTCTGCATATATACACAACAGTTTTGTAATTCGTTACGATTCTTTACTAGTCTCGCGATTTCAACTCAGACCTATGAAACATTGCAATAGCGTGCTGCCAACTAGTGAGCTGACGTGACATGCCTCACTAGAGTCGGCCAGACACAACCACCTCGGTGACCGAAACAGATTGATGGTGAAATTATTGCAAGTTTCAAAGGTCCGTGTGAAAATTACGAGGGCAAATTGCTTGAAACGCCATGAAGTTTGGTTGAATTCTGGTTCATCGTGGGATGATTACAAACAAAATCCAAACTTCATGGTTTTTTACTGCAGATTTTTCAAGTTGCGGGAAAGACCAGAATTTTAATGATGAACATGGTTTTTCCAACAATTTGACCAAGTTACGAAACGGGTGAAAGTGCGATACTTGAAACATGAATGCGAGCAACTTACGTATCACCAGTGACAGCTGCCTTATGGCACTCACTCCCTTTGCCTCCCAGAGCTCCTGTCTCTATGTACTTCTTTGCATTATCCCAGGCACCTCCAGCAGTGTTGAGGAAAAGGGCCATAAGGATGCCAGAAACTGTGGCAAACATCAACATCGATGCCACGACTTTTGCCCCGAGGAGTGGCTGGCCTGTGTAATAGCCTAGCACCCGGAACACGATACCTACAAGGAAGAAAATTTCTAATGGTTTATCTATTGAACGCTTAGACTATCACCTCTCAACTAGACACAAGGTTTTTGACACCAGTAGCGGATTTTCAGTTGAAAGCCACTTTTTTTTAACAAAGTAGAAATTGAATAAAATATGCTAATCTCCCATGTAATGCAAACAAATACAGAAAATAAAAGATGGTAACCTCATGAATTATATACATATATAACAAAAATAGATAAAGTGCCAAAATTTTATGGACTTATAGATTCCAAGAAGAGTAAAGAAGGAAGCAAGAAGTTACCAACGACTATGGGTGATATGATGGCCAGCACTCCAGGTTTAATCATCTCCCTTAAAGAAGCAGAGGCAACTATAGATACACACCGACCATAATCAGGTTTCTCCTTGTAATCCTGACATAGATGTAAGGTATTGAGCACCGTAGTGATGGAAAAAACTGTACAAGCTATTTTGAGAGATCAAATTACTGTACGAACCATGATCCCGGGCCTCTCAATGAACTGTCTTCTTACTTCATTCACAACCTCCTGAGCACTTCGACCAACCGCTGCACAAGCCCAAGCACTAAATAGAAATATAAGCATAGAGCCCAGAAGTCCACCAATAAACACTTCAGGAATGGCAATATCAACCTGTAATAGTTCGAGACGAATGAAACTAATAGATCCTAACAAGAGTTCTTCAATTCAAACTTACCCTATTTCATAGGTATAAGAAGAATTAGCAAGACTTAGAATGCTTACCTGATGAAATTTTACATGTGCGAATGAACCTACTTCATCCATGTATGCACTAAACAGAAGAAAAGATGCTAATGCTGCAGAACCAATTGCAAATCCCTTGGTCGTGGCCTTTGTAGTATTCCCAACCGCATCAAGCACATCAGTAATTTGACGTACACTTTCAGGCTGTGACATTTGTTTGCACATAACATTAGACTTGCTTGAAAAGTAATCTAAAGGATTGTAAACATCTTAAGATCATTTCAAGTACCTGCTGACTCATTTCAACAATTCCACCAGCATTATCAGCTATTGGACCAAACATATCCATCGTCAGGACATAAGCTGCGGTGCTGAGCATTCCCATTGTGGCAACAGCTGTCCCAAACAATCCACCAGTTGGACTTCCAGACTCATCAACCAAACCCGAAGTCTGGCCCAGCCAATATGCTGAAACTATGGATACGCTTATAACAAGAACGGGAAGAGCTGTTGATTCGAGACCTAAACTAACTCCTGCAATAATATTAGTTCCATGACCAGTGGAGCTAGCAAGAGCTAATGTGCGAACAGGCTCATGCTTGTAGTCGGTGTAATACTTTGTGATGCAGACGAAGAGGTAAGCTGTAATGATCCCAACCAAACCACACAAGGCAAAGTTAAGCCATGCAGAAGGTGCTTGTTCCGTGTATAACATCCAGCGTGTGGACTGCAAAATATGTGCCATGACCAGATTGAACAAGTAAAAGTGTGCACCAGAAAATAAACATGCACAGAAGCACAAATTAATTCTACAGGCAACAAAACCAGAATTAATATTGTTACAGAATTAATTCTTACCAAACCGAAAGTCACAACTGCTAACAATATTGTTACAGAATATCCGTTTTGCAGAATTGCCATTGGATCCTCTAAAACACCAATCGCTCCAGATCCACGTGTATTGCGAATAGAAAAGATTCCAACTGATGATATCACCAGATCGAATGAGTGAACAACCAGAGGAAACAGAATAAAACCAGATGGATCTGCGAGTGAATAACATCAAGAATCAGTTATTATGGTTTAGCAAGAAAAACATATAAAACGGTAAGGTGGTTAAATCATTACTAGATATCTAGATAAATGAATTGATCACATACCTTCAATTTTGCAGCGCTGTGCCATTGTACCCCCAAGTATCATTGCACTAATTATTTCTGCAGCAATACTTTCAAACAGATCAGCACCTCGAGCAGCACAGTCACCAACATTGTCTCCAACCTTTAATTTGTCAACGATAAGAAATAAATATCAATCAATATGTATTAAGGCGGATAAGGTAATCCGGTAAATATATATTATCACATATGATAAAGTAAACACCAAAAATGTTGTGCAATGAGGGTCAAACTATTTTTTTGGACCATGTTTTTGTGCTGCTCACAACAACAGCCACAATTTCCAAATACTTTTTATGATGAGAGAATAAAGAGAGGAATCCTCCATACCAAATCAGCAATGACAGCAGGATTTCTTGGATCATCTTCAGGAATACCCTGCTCCACCTTTCCAACAAGATCGGCTCCAACATCAGCCGCTTTGGTATATATACCACCACCCAACTGCGCAAAAAGTGCGACAAAAGAGGCTCCAAAACCATATCCAACAAGAAGAAGAGGCACTGAAAGAGAAAAAATAATGGTTGACTGATGCAACTAAAATTTGTGTTAGAGCAGGAAAAGATCACAAAATGCACAGAGAATAACAGCATTTTAGAGTCCATTAAGGTAGGAAGCTCAGGAGTGGGAAACTTACAGTCAGTGATCTTCATGGAACCTGTTGAATCTACACCCAGCCAAACATAAAAGGTGGAATAAAGAATAGCAATACCAAGGACAGCCATTCCGACAACCACCAAAGCAGAAAACCCACCAGCACGAACAGCTATCTGAAAAAAATTCATGCCACTTATGAAATTCAAATGCATTGTAACTAACATGAAGTACACATGTCCAACAAAATATGAGAGTAATGCCAAAGAAAAGAAAAACAAAAATCAGACACCTGCAATGCTTCTCTTGCAGATCGTCTTGCTGCACTTGAGACTCGAACATTTGCACGTACAGAGACCCACATCCCTACGTAGCCAGCAATACCAGAACAAATAGCCCCGAGAAGGAAGGAAGCAACAGTAATATAAGCAGTTGCTGCCCTGCATCACCACAGGAGAGCAGATAATTCATTATTAGAAATTTTGTAGCAAATGAGGGGTAAAGTACAGTTATTGTGTGTTTCTGGGTGACTGGAGTTTCGGGTGCTGGGTAACTAACCTCCCTAAACCAGAAGATTCTTGTTGTGGGCTTGTACTCCGCAATAGGTATATGATCAGGATTACTAATCCTAGTAAAACAGCCATTTTTGAGATGGTTCCATACTGAGTCCTAAAGAAACCTTCAGCACCATCACGTATAGCCTCTGATATCTAGCATGTAAAGCAATAAGATCATGGAAATCAAGAAAAAGAAATCTTCAAAGCTCAACAGGAGAGAATACAGAGAGTCATGCTGGCTGATAAAGCCTGGATGGAAAATATTTAGGCTAAAAGGCAGCATGTTATTGCCAGCCAAGTATAATTAACATTATATAATTTCTTCTGGAAATTAGTTGTACATGAATTATAGGTCAGTGCAAATCACGGAGGCATGTGTCATAACCAATATTTCGGTATGCATCTAGGTGAAATAGGTATAAAATGGTACAAAAGAGCCAAAATAACAAAACTAAAAAATACCTGAACCATTTCAGGAGGCCCCTCATCCTTAGAGAGCACCCATTTTGTAAGGTATATGGACACGAAAAAACTGACAATGCAAACTGCGTATACAAACACAATAATTGGCGAGGTAATTGCACCAATATAAAAGAGAACTCCCAGTCCAAGAATCAAAAGCACCAAAAGAACACGGCTGTTTATTCTCATCAGTAGACGAAATATCTGAAGAAAGAACTTACAGTCAGCACTTAAGCAGAGGCAAGTGAGGAAAAAAAACATGCAATGATAAAATGTAAAAAACTAGTGCAATAAAAATAAAAGTAAAAACAAAAAAAATAAAGCTTCATTCTTCATACTTTTGACACATGTAAACATCACCTGTTTATCAGAATAAAAGGACATTCTAAGAGGTTCTAGTTAGTTCGAGAGAAGAGCAAGTTCCTTGAAGAAATAGATATGAGCCAACTATAGTTTTTAAAACCATTTATAATGGTTTTAGCTTTAGTTCATCCCCAAATAGAGATTCATTTCTTGTAACTGTAAATTATGCCATGCAACATTATAACACAATACTAAAAGGGACACGTTCCGGTCATGAGTATGATTTATTCGGCTACACAAATAATATCAAACTAAAGTTTATTTTGAATGTGCAACCTATTACAAGTTCAAAGTTTCTTTTGCATCCATATGGCCATTAAATCATTAGTCACATCTCAAAGAATGTGCAGCTGACCCCATAAAGCAAGATTATTTTCTCAGAGAGGTATAAATTAAGATAATTAGAGCGCAGACAGATACAGTTTCATGATATGTTCTGCTCACAAGATATGTAAGTTGAATAGATGCACTTACCAGTGGAGTGTAGGGTTTAGTACGCATGTTTGGGAATGTCCTTGGCCTTTCCTGGTAAGGCCCCAAGCTCCCACCCTCCACATCATCATCCATGGCAACACTTTGGAAGGAATTCACCCTCCGTGCTACGGGGAAAGGGATAAACTCTCCACTCTGGGGCAACTCGCCCCCTGAACCTGGTTGCGGTATCTTGAATGTTTTTACTACAGCAGAGAAATGTAGAAATGCGGCTTGTGTATTACAGAATCAAGAATAGCTTCTCTCTTTTATCCCACCACTTCACTTGTCACCACGTGCTCTCCTCTGATGATTCCCTTTCCTAGAAAGCATTTCGAGTAAATATCAGCCCTTTTCTAAATCCCAAAATAAATTTTCAGCAAGATAACATACTACTCTATAAAAAGGATTGCATCAGAAACTCCCCGTTTTGAATTTAAGCAACCAACCATCCAAATGCACGTATAAACTAAACCTATGAGAAAAAACAAAATCATGCCCAAAAAGGAATGCTTGCAAATAATCCAAAATAGAATATGCATAAATACGGCTCTGGATCGAAACGGCATAAACAAGCCACAAATTTGTAGCGTTGAGCACAAATCAGATGGCTTACAATTGAACGAAAACTGAAACACTAAATTATGAAACGAGGACCTTCTTAATTGAAGAGAATCAACTAAGTTTATGAGCAATTACTGAATAAGAGAGAATAGATCAGGAGAATACGAGTGATGCGTGATTGGGCGGTAGGGCTCCGGCGACTGAATTCGGGAATCAACGGCCGAATCAGTGTGGTTTCAGGCGTTGAACGGTGGTTTTGTGAGTGTTGGGTTTTACTTTTACCATTTCCGCTGCGACCCGACCAGTATACACACTACCTGTCACGACTGGCGACAAAGCCAATTACGTTTCGCCACGTCGTATCATCTGCCACGTCATCGGTTATTTTTGTTTTGGTCAGCGGTCGGTTCATTATTGTGTTGTAACAAAGTTCTCGTATAAAGCATTCACAAAATACAAAAAAAATGGATTTAGTATGTAAGCTTTGGCAGATTGTCTATACTGGAGTGTTATCGCATCGACACGATCAGATTAAATTAATTTGATCATGTAAATGAATTAAGTAGTAAATAAGTTTCGGCAAATTGTATAGATCAGGTTATTATTGTAGTCAATTTGATCGTGTTCGCAATTGATTACATATCATTATGTTGTTATCGTGACTTTAAACAAAACTAGTATATTAATTAGGAAACAATTATTTGAATTGTAAGTGTGGCATCAAAATGTTACTGACATTAGATGTTGCCCAAAGATAATTTTTCATTTATCTTGTGATGACTCGAATATTAATCACTTAATCATCTATTTGACTGAGTAATGGAATGGAAATCTACTAGTATTTCATTCAACTAATTGACAACTACTTAATTTATTGATAATTGTTTAAGGTTATTAACGGTTGGTTCTCAGCTAAGGTCTAAGGACATGTCTTTAGCTGTCATATTTGATTTCTAGGTACTTATGATTTAATCTTCTTGTGTATAAGTTACAGAGCCATATGTTATTGTACTCTCTCTCTATCTAACCCAACTTAGTTGGGTCTATTTATGTTTGAGATTTTTAGTTGGACCATTTTCTCTCTGATTCGTGATAAAAATAAAATATTTAATCACTCATATTTTATTCTCTCTTTTAATTTATTATTTATCTTATTTTATTTTATTTTATTTTATTATTCGTTTATAATGTAATCTCTTAATCTCTATGCCCAACTAAAATGCATCGATTTAGTAGTGTCGAGGGAGTTTTAAGAGTCACACTTTGATCGGACACGAGTTTTAACAAATGTAAAGAAAAGTTGGTGGAATGTGAGACCTACTTTTTTATATTGATTTTATAATAAAATGTGAGTGAAGTGAGTTAGTGAAATGTGAGACATACTTACCATTTATGGTAAAAATGAAATGTGACTCTTAAATGAGGACGGACCGAAATGGAAAAGCGTGACTGTTAATCGGGGACGGAGGGAGTACGACTTTACTCAAATAACAAAAAGAAAATTATAAAGGTAGTACTAAAAAGTGTAAATATCCTAATTTTGAAATCAGGTTGTATTAGTGTTTTTGCTTTTACTACCTATAAAAATCCCAACTTTATGAAACACTCTCTCTATATCTCTGGTTTAAATTGGCATAAAATTCGTGAAAAAACCTGCCAAATTCCACAATTTGGGCATCCCAAATCCCACACTCACCATTTTTTTCCTCCAATTCAAGATCGTGTTTTTATCAAACACATTCTTCATCCGAAAATGGAGAATGACGAATTCTTAAAAGAGTTAAATGTGGCGGTGAGGGTGGTTCACATGGCTTGCTCGCTCTGCGAAAAGGTGCAAAAGCAGCTGATTTCGACCAACTCCGATCAAGTTAGGTCCAAGGATGATCACTCCCTCGTCACTGTCGCAGGTGCAAAATCATTGATTCTTAAATTGGGTATTCCTAATTCTTAATTTCGTTCCCATTTTAATAATAATATTAAAAAAATCAATGAATACATATAGATGTATTGTGGGTTGGTGGCGTGATTATTTGACCAAGTTAAAGATTCTTCTGAGAAATGGATGAATGTGGAGAATAGAAAAAGGAGAAACTATGTTTTTTTCAAGGTGGGAGAAGTTAATGTAGGCCTCTGTTGTTGTGTTCTTTAATTTATCGTGTTTCTTTGGTTAACTTAATTTTGGACTCTGAGGAGCTTGATATTGGGAAATAAAGTAATCACGAATATAAACGAATAAACACGGAAATTGCTTATGTAGTTCGATACTACGTTTGTGAGTGATGCACTATAATTTTTGGATGCAACTTAATACAAGTTTCGTCCTCATTCTCTAAGATGCTATCGTGATCAATTTGTGAATATGGAGCCGGAAAGGAAGTGAATCACTCCACGATCATGGCGTGCATTTTTTAGGCACAATGTGATTCCTATTGTTACTAGGATTATGGGATGCTATATTGCATGTATAAAGTTCTCTCTCTTTGTTAGTTGTTTCCAAAAATTATTGTGAAATCTGGGTAAACAATTCTCGTGTTTATCTCATTTATATTCGTGATTACTTGTGCTTAGTTTCCTACATTTTGTCCCAAATACTTTTTCTAACAGACTGGAGCGTGCAAGCAACGGTAAGTTGGATGCTCTCCAAAGCTATTGGTAGCCACATTTCCATTGTTGCTGAAGAAGATACTAAAAGTTTATCCAGGCCTGAATCATCATCTCTCTTGGCAAGGGTTGTCGATGTTGTAAATGAATGCTTGGGTGAGGCAACTAGGTTTGGTCTTCAGGGTCCCGATAACGTACTCAGTGCTTCTCAAGTTCTAGATGCAATCAGCCGATGTAGCTCCATTGGAGGGCATACAGGCCGGCATTGGGTGCTTGATCCAGTTGATGGGACACTAGGATTTGTTCGTGGAGATCAGTATGCTATTGCCCTTGCTATGATTGATGGTGGGGACGTCAAAATTGGAGTGCTCGGCTGCCCAAATTACCCTGTGAAGGACGATGGCTTAAAAAAGTATAGTCAGCAAAACCTTATCTTGTCGAATAAACCATCTGGGGAAGTAGGATGTGTGATGTACACAAGGAAAGGCAGCAGAAAAGCTTGGATGCAACCCTTAATTCATCGTGACGAGACTCTCGAGTGGCCAAATTCTGCAAAGCTTATTCGGGTTTCTTCCATTAGCAATCCTGCACTAGCAACATTCTGCGAACCGGTAGAAAAATCTAATTCGGATCACTTATTTGCTGCAGGAGTTGCCTGCAACGTTGGGCTGAGGTGTGCAAATGATTCTCTTAACTAATTGTAAATATTATATATACGCACACTATTGCTTGCTAGCTCTGGAATATGCATTTTGCTTCGAACGTGCTTGAAGTTTCCCAGCGAAGCTTGATCAGCTAGCCCCAAGCATGAAGTTTTAATACATTAATCTATTTCTGATGTGTAAATATTTTAAAATTATGCTGCTATATATAGGAGTTTCGTTTAAAATCTCACGTATTCTGTCAGAATTATAGTTCAATGTTTTTCGTTAAAATGATATCTCTATGTTCTTGTTCATTCTTGTTTTGTCTCCATTTTTGCAATCAAATTAGATTTGTTTTGAAGGATGATGCTAAACGGATGTCTCTTTTAATCGCAGAAAGAAGCCCTTGCGTGTTTACAGCATGGTTAAGTACGCTGCCATAGCTCGAGGAGAAGCTGAAATTTACATGAGATTTGCAAGCTCAACATATAAGGAGAAAATATGGGATCACGCAGCAGGTGTTCTCCTCGTGCAAGAAGCTGGTGGTGTGGTCACTGACGCAGGAGGACACCCTCTCGATTTCTCCAAAGGAATATACCTGGAAGGGCTCGACAGAGGCATAATTGCTTGCTCGGGGCATCAATTGCATGAGAAATTAATCGGAGCTGTTTATGCTAGCTGGGAATCATCTAACTTGTAACCTCTCTTCGAAAAAGAAACCAAACTGGATCTTGAGACTTAATGGAAGGTATGGCCAACCTTTCATAACTTTTGGTTTCGAAATTACTCGTATATAGTAATATATTTCATGTTAATTGTGTTACTCCGTTTGCTTTGGTGATGATTTGGCCTCTTTTACGTAAGTGTCGGCTTCTTTCAGGGTGACGAAGTCGGTTGATGGAGTTGTTTGGTTCACTCCACCCAAGAGGTGAGTGACTGCAATTTCTTCAGAAAAACTCCGTCATTGTAGCTGCCGGAGTTTTAAGGATATTCAGTAGTTCTATGGTCATTTTGTTGGAGAACTTATGCTTTAACATTGCTATATACTCCCTCAGTCCACCATTAAATATCTCATTTTGCCATTTTGGTATTTCCGTGGTTAAGCATGTCTCATTTCACTTGCATATAATCATAAAACTATATAAAATTGAGCCTCACATTACATTCACCTTTTCCACATACATTCCTTCACATTTATAAAATCTGCGCGTGCCGATCTCAAACGGGACAATTAGTGGCGGGCGAATGAGTATATCATCTAAAGAGTTTGGTAAAAGGAGAAAAAGATTTACAAGTTGTGCTAAATACATCGAGTTGCTACTAATGTGAAGGGAAGGGAGAGAGATATTGTAGTATGTAATGTTTTAGGAAGACCGGATGGAGAAACGGGTGGGCGTTGGCGTGAAGTTACGCCACCTCCACCCAGGCCTCTGGCTGGGCGGCGGCGTCAACGCTCTCCTCGCCATCTCTTTGCACCCTTCCCTTCCCCTAAACCTATTTTCCGGGCCTGCAGGCTGTGTCGTTGAAGCGCATCTCGAGATGCGACGAGAGCCGTTTTGAAGATGGAGCCTATTGTCGACGGCGGAGACCCGTGGCCTTGCTGGTGGCGGAAGACTTTTATCCATATTTTGTAGCAGATTTTCGAGGTGGTGGAATTGTGGGCAGAATGTGTAATGAATTTCATATATATAGTCTGGTTTGGGAGAAAGAATGCATTGAGTCGTAGGAAAGAAAGAATCGGACGCGACGAAAACACGGTTTCTAGTTGAACGTGTCAAACACCACAAGTTGGATTTGTTAAAAGCGCACTTTGGTATCTTTCTATATTATTCAACATGGGAATATTAATATCTAAAACTATTTATATTTTTTTCAATTTTTTTTAAAAAGTTGGATTGGATTTTAGCAAAAGAAATTGCAAATGAGTAGGCACCAAAGCGACGTTGTTTTTGACATTAAGATTAGGTGTCGGGCCTAGGATTTGGGTTTGAGCAGCTACCAGTGGGCCTGAAATGGGTGGATTGGGCCTTAGAAGTCTATTACAGTTGAAAATGCACACATACCAAACAGGAAAGGGGGTTGGGTCGAATCGGGACAATAAGTGACATAGTAGAATCAGAGGTGTTCGGTTTCTAAGATTGTATCCCAAGATTAAATATGTAGCGTGTTTGGTTTGTGAGATTAAAATCACACAACTCAGTCCTAGATGAATAATAATGGGATAATTAGTCATAGCTAATCCCCTACGACTAAAATAATCTCACAACTCAATTCTAGATTATATCTTGATACTATTTTGTCTAGGAAACCGAACACCAAGATATTGAAGCTTATTATGTCGTACAAAAGATAGTGATTTAATTATTTTTACAAACAATCAACAATAGATTATTACATTTTAATACAAAGAAAAGGAGGTTTGGTGCTCAAGAAAGCAACAAAAAAGCATGTAAGAGAATGAAGCAAAAGGCAGGATTAAAGTGGAAAGACAGAGATACATTTCACATATAATATGGCCCCAATGGTTATGCCAGTTGGGGAACATCACTTGCCACAGATGTTTCCATCATTAGATAAACTAAGTACTTTCTAATTTAGGTTATTTTACTTTGTTGTAACTAGGATCAAGCCGATCCTCCATAGTCGACCCAAGGAGATAAAATGTAGGACTGGTGCTATGAGATTCAAAACCCATCATTATTCTTGGTCTTAAAATTTAGTCTTTTTAATTAGGATATCAGCCGATCAAGAATTCCACTTATCCAGTCCTAGTCAAACTAGCCATTAAATTAATTTGACAATCAATTATATTGAGATTTTATATCTTCTTTTTTAGTTGGAAGTGGAACCATTCATTTGATCAATGCTAAGAAATAAATAGTGGCAAGATTGAATCATTGAGTTAACTTTTATTTAGATTGCGGAGATCGCCAGCAATAAAGAAAATAAAAGAATAAATGATGAAAAAGAAAGACACAAGAGTTGGCAAGATTGCCTATACCTATTAAACTTGTGTCGGAACCAACACCATAATTTAAAAACATATCACACGAATGAGTATATATGTATAGACAATTATCATGCGAAAGAGTGTAACACGTGAAATTAACTGCATTCGAAAAAAAATCATTTATGAAATTCAAATCTCAATAAAAAGATGCATTATCTATAGTAAATCTTCATGATCGAAGGGCTGATGATGGTGTTCCATTCTTAATAGTTAGGGGATTTCATTTGGACCATCTTCATATTCCATAGGTCGATTATCCGCTATCCTGAACGAAAAATATAGAAGAAGAAAGAATTTGACATAAAAAATGAGAGAAACGAAATTAAAGAACAAAACAATTGATGACACGAAGCCATAAATCTTTTTTATCTAAGCAGTAAAAAACAATTCCTAAATCATCTTTTTTCTTTTTATATAAACCATATAGTAGTATGTGTGTGTACAGGGGCGGACACACGTGAGAAGAGGGTGGGGCTTAAGCCCTTACCCAATAAATTTTTTTTATGTTTTTATTTTGTAATTTTTTTGAAATTTTTGAATATTATCTACTTAGCCCTTACAAAACCAGTACCTATGAAGACTAAATCATTGGAAATTGTTGATGAGTGGGGCTGAATCTGAAATTCTGAAAATAGGTGAAGAAAGCAACAATGGTGGTAATGGTCTGAGGAGAAGGAAGAAGAAGAAAAGTAAATAGGTATTAAATAATATAATAATGATTAACAGATACGGACTTAAATGCCATGCCCCTTTTATTGTGCATTACTGTTTGTTAGATTAAAATATTGAGAATTTCATGTAAGAGTGCCTATAGATATGCATAGGTGTAGGAGAATTACTAGCTTATAGTATAAAATTGATTTGAGTAAAACTATAATCAAAACAAATTCTTCTTTAATTTAAAATTTTCATATACTATAACTAAGAAAATACTCCAAAATTAGTTACTATTAAGTTATTGGGCTTATCGGTGGCTGCCTTTGCTTGGTAATATTAATTTTTTTGTCTATTTTTTAAATTTGATTATAAAAGATTTGTATTTCTAAAATTATTCATATTTATTTTATTAGGTGAAATTAATAATAAGAAAGTTTAATATACAAGATTTTTTTATGAAAATTATTTATTTGAGTTTGAATGGTTTACCTTGAATGTTTTTCATGTAATGATACCTAACAAATTTAGAGTATTTAGTTGTTATAATTTAATAGATGGAATATATTTTTTGTTCGCAAACTTTGCCAAACTAATATTTTTGGTTTGTAAACTTTGAAAACATCTTTTGAGACCGGTCCACTTTAACTTAATACTCATTTAAGCTACTTTTTTTTTACTATTTCAAATTTTTTTGGTATAAAAATACCCTCAGGACCATGAAAAATAGAGCGAGTATCATTTACAACATAGCCCTTACTGAAAAAAAATTCTGCGTCCGCCCCTGTGTGTGTAAAGTAACAATTGATGATTACATGGATGAACAATTAGATGACATACAATATGTGATTATGCACTCATCAAGTCAGCCGCACGACCACGCTCCATGTATCATTAACAACCATGTTAATCCATATCCCAATTAAACTAACTAATTAATTAACCCCACAACATAATTATGCACACCACCCAACCCTAATTCTCATCCCTGGACAAGTGGGGTGACCCCATTGGACCCAAAAAGACACAACCTTCCCACCCTTTCTTCACATTAACAACGCCTATCTATTCATATAAATACACATCCATCTTGTCATGAACATAAAACTATACCAAACTCTCGTCTTATCTCATATTGTATCTCACTAATCAGATTGATGGAGACTAATCGCCGGGCAAAACGTATCCCGTCCGGCGACATGTTCTCGTTCCTGGTCATAAACCAGGACGAGTTCGAATTCGGGAGCGTGGCATCCCCCGCCTCCCCGAACTCCCCAGCCGACCGCCTCTTCGCCAATGGGAAGCTTCTCCCGCATGCGTTCCCCGTGCAGGCGGGAAACGCCTTCTCCTACTACTCGTACTCGCGGTCGACCAGCCGCGCGAGTAGCAAGGACTACTCGTCGTTGATGTCGTCGCGGAGCAACAGCACCAACAGCAGGACCAGCACCAGCAGCAGCGCCCGCACGAGCACGAGCGACGCCTCGGAGAGGCGGCCGCTGCGGGCTCGTGACCATCACTACTACGGCGCCGGGAGGAGAGAGAGGGCTGTTAGGTCGCCGGTGGTGATGAGCTGTCAGTATCAGTATGGGGCGTCGCGGCGGTGGCAGCTGATCGCGGCGGAGCCGGCGCTGAAGCAGCGGGGATCGCCGTCGTCCTCTGCGGCGAGTGATCAGAACGGCGCCGTTGCTGATCGGAAAGGGGCGAATAAATCGAAATCTAACTGGTTTAAGCGGGTTGTGACTGCATGCCAAGAGTGCCATGCGATTAAGACATGAGGGTTTGGTCGGCGATTTGGGATTGTGAGGTTTTATGGAAATGGTGGAATTAAGGTTTGAGAATTTCAATGGTGATTGAGTAAAGAGTATTTTGCTGATATGCATAAAGTTTGCGGACTTAACAAGTTTAAAAAAAAAAGAGTTTGAAGAAACGGTTCGATCCTCTAGAGATTCATGAATCGGGAACATGAAGTGTATAGATACAAATGGTCCAATGGGAGCAAGATTTTCGGGGAACATTTGGTTTCTGAGCAGAAGAATCGTTTTTAAATAGTATTCGGTCAATTATGTATTAATCAGAATTCGATTGATACGAGTTTGCCAACATAAAATGATATATATTTAAGCCACTTTGTTTGTTTTTGTCTGAGTCCGACGTAGATCCATTCACTCAGAGCGAATGAAGCTTATGTCGGGACGGAGTGCATTTCAAAAGGATTGGTCCGATGCAGATCCATTGACTCTAACGAGTCAAGCCTACATCGGGGGCCAAATAGGACTGGTTCAATTGATAACTCTTGATATTCGGGATTTAGGTGCTACTCTGCACTTTCTTTTGCTTTGATTTTGTAACATCAGACTTCTTTGAGAGCACCAATAATGATTCACTATTCTATTTATTATAACTTGCATTTCATTGTGTTCGAACGGTCAATTATTCATGACAAACCGACACATGAGTCATTTAATTCAACGTGTCAAAAAATAGTCATCCCTAGTCATACTACATCAAACTACTCTGCGTAGCTACACAAACTGATTCATCATAACATAAAGAAGTAAAAAATGATTTATTGTGCGATTTTTTTAACACATTTGGGAAGACAATGAATGACAAACCCCTCGCTATACACGGCTCGAGTTTTCTGCGATACTACTGCAAGAGAATCGACGGCAGCAGAGGAAACCGTACCACTACCACATGAAGCATCCAATTATTTAGCCATCGTCCTTTGTCCACCTCTTTGATCGGGTTGCTTTGCCGGAGTCAATTTCCTAAATGAAGCATGCAGAAGCATGACTGCAGACGTATGAGTTAGTAAACAAGATCGTATGAATCACGAGAAGCCCGGGGAAGGACCAGCAGCGAGATAGCGAAGCAATGATTGTGAGTACATATATACCTGCAAAACTGACACCAGCAGCGCAGAATACGGCGAACTGGACATTGGAAATAAACAGAATTACTGCTGCCACTGCAAGAAGTGAGCTCAGTCAATACTCCTATGGCGCATAATAGCAGACAAAGTTCGTTCTCGAACGAAAAAGAGATTATCAAAACATTCTCTCCAAATAGCAGACGACAAAAAACTATGTAACCTTATATTTAAAACAAAAAAGAACTGGCAAGATGAATAATCATTAATACTCGCTCTGTCTCACGATAATTGACTAGTAAGTATTCCTTTTCTTGATGTCCCGAGGTTCCTCATTTGGCAAATAATCCTTGTCTCTCTTCATTTATTTACTTTAATATCTCTTCACCCGACTCACTAAACACCACTTTTTTAATTCTCGTGCACAAAAGATGTCTCGCTTTATTGTGGGACCGGAGGGGGGATTGGTTCAACAATGCTTACAAAGAAAATATTCGTCTCTAGAGGGTGTCGATACTCAATAGCAAAGAATTTGATGAGGAAGAGCACTATACTTTGGAGAAATTAAGGTGTAATGTGACTCAAATTAGCTATGTTCATTCACTAAGTTCTCCTAAGCTAGATAAACAATTCAAGATTTTACAATCCAAAAGGAAAGTCACGAATAGATGAAGATGATCAATATATGATTGGAATGGACACACTCGTGTACCAACTCAGGTTGTAACGCGTATTGGCTATCGAGAATCGAGTATGGTGACCATTTCCCGAGCCTATAATCCTCTCGGCAGCCTGAAAGACACGTTTGGCGGCCTCCCACAGCTTGATGCCGATGAAGTAAAATGTTTGATTTTGCAAAACATAAGCATGATAATATACTCAAACAGCTTCTTGTTCATGTATCCCAGTACTAAAAAAATACGAAAGCGGCAAAATCAACTAACTCACAGCATTGAGCAATACGAATTAGAGCTTCTCTCAAGAGAGGGTATCCATCCGATCTCCATCGATCACCACTGAACCTAAATGCATCCCAAAGCGCCAAGCACGAAAGAAGACCAAAAAGAGCTAAAGGCAGCTGATACCTGCATTATATCAAACACTATGAGTGCAATTTGTGGTTTAACTCTCTCTAACCTATAATTCATGTTTCAATTGTTCAAATTCTTAAGCTTCAATTAGGAAAAAACGGTATTGCACAAATCTCCCCCAATTTAATTAGCTCAACAAATCCAGAAAATACACAACGAGAGAGACAAATTACTCACAGAGAGCAAGCGAAGAAGAGGAAGAAGAGGGTGGAGTAGTTGCGAGCGAACCGCTTGACGTTCTCGTGGACACGGAGGCGCGCCTGGGAGCGAGAGGACGGGAACGAGTACGATTCGGAGGAGCCGAAGAAAGCCACAGTCCAGGGCGGCGTGTCACCGGAGAAATCGGTGGCGGCGAGCTTCGAGAAAGGGTTGAAGGTGAGCAGCGACAGCAGAGTCCAGACGCGGGAGAGGAATCGCGAGACGAGGAATGCTCCGCTGCTGCTAATTTTAGCTGTGGCTGATTCCGCGGCGGAATCAGATGGCTTCGCGGCTGTGGAGAGGCGATGGAGGTCGGTGGAGCGCTGGTCGACGATTTCGAGGTAGCCGGAGTCGCGGAGCCATGATTCGAATTCGGATTCGGGTACGCTTAGAGATAGCGGGTTCGGGTCGAACATCTGTTTCGGGTTCGGTGACTTCTGTTTTTTTTTTGGGGAAGAAAGACTCTAGTTTTATTTACAGAAAATAAATATTTTGATTCATTTCTATTTAAATTAAGTCGATATTTATCCCTCCAATCCCTATTCTCACTTCTCTCTCTGCAAACGACTATAACCGCCGATGTCACTTTCACTCTCTTCTCTTCGCAGTCATTTCTTCAAACACTTTAAGTTCAACGGTCGAGCCTCCAATTTCTCCTCCTTGCGCCGCCGCATTCACCGGAATCCTCCTCCCCTAAGCTTCTTTTCGCTCTTCCCCCCAATCGGAGCACGACAGCTGCAGCAACAACGGTCTGCCGCTGCCAGTTATTCCACACTTCCATTCAACAATGGCGATAGCCACAATTCATTCACTTCGCCTTACCTTTCCGTTCACATTTGCTGCCCAAAACACATCTCTGTAAAGTTTCTCGATTTCTTCTCTCTATTTCTTGTGTTTTTGTGTATGTGGTGCGTTGTTTGAGAGATGAATTTTGATGGTAGGACGCGCTGTCGGAGTCTCTCATGTGTTTTGGAGCGAGTTCTACCACTATTGACGAACAAAACGGCTCCGATTCCGATGAGGTATAACTTAACATTGTGAAATTTTAATTTCTGTGATGAAAGAGGAAAATGCCCAAATTGATAACAAAACTTTGATTATCTTTTGGATTAGGACTATATGGAAACAACACTATCCCTTTTAGCTCAATCTAGCTGTGGATCACTGTGATTTTCTCCAGTGATAGCTAAGTTATGATTATTTGGTTTTGATAGATATGGATCGGTTCTACGTTCGATGTAGAACAGGATGTTAACGAGTGCATTGCACTAGCTGCGGACTCAGTTGGATTGAAAGATATACCTAAATACAAAGTTGAACAGCAAGATCACATGGATTGGATTAAACAAACTCAGGTATTTTGAACAAACTGATATTTTAGTTTCTGTGTCCAAATCTATAGGTTGGGAACTTGAGATATGAGCTTTGTTGGTTTTGAAACATGGGTAGAAAGTGGATATTTGGTATGATATTTAGATCCAACTGATCTATGGCTGCTACTGGAATCTTCAGTACTGTTCAGTTTGTTAAAACTAGACCAAGTGCTCAGTCAATCTTATGTATAGTATGGTTTCCATTAAAAAACAAGGCAAATTGCCAGAAAAAATCACCAAGTTTGGTCAATCCCGCGACTTTACAAATGACTGATTATATCTTACTTTGACATTTTTCCCTAAACCCAACCTCAGGGGAAAATCTAGTGTGCTATGGTGAATCATAATGATGTTTCTGGCTCTGTTTTTTCTTTGCAAATTGCAGGAATCTTTTCATCCCGTGGAAATAACTGAGGGCCTGTGGATTGTGCCTGAATGGAGAAAACCCCCAGTGAGATTCCAAGTCTTACATGTGTTTAAATTCCACAAGTAATGATCTTGCAATGCTGGAAATTATTTGAGGGTACAAATTTATGCCAAATTGAACAAACAGGATCCTCAAGCAACGAACATAATTTTGAATCCCGGTTTGGCATTTGGAACTGGGGAACATCCTACGACAAAGCTGTGTCTACTGCTGCTGCGTCGGCTAATAAAAGGAGGAGAGTGCTTTCTTGATTATGGTACAGGATCTGGAGTTCTTGCAATAGCGGCACTCAAGGTACTATTTAAATCGAATGTGTTTCTATTCAACTTTCAAAAAAATGAGCTGAAATCCAAATGAGTACTACCATGTTTACTGGCCTTTGATTTGAAAAAATACATGTATGATCGTGTATATATCTTGTTCTTCTGGCTTACTTTGCCATAGTAGTGTAGTTTGGAGCGCATCTTTCAGTTGGATTTGACATAGAGGCACAGGCGATCACATCAGCATGCTACAACGCCGCTTTGAACAAGATAGGATCGCAGGAGTTGAAGCTGAGTCTCGTTCCTAGCAAGGATGGGGATCAATTTGAGAGCAACGACATCGGTGTTGACGAGCCATATGACTCGAAGATCATTGCTGAGAAAGACAAGTATGATGTGGTTATTGCTAACATACTGCTGTATCCACTGCTGGACTTGGCAGACCGGATCGTCTCGTATGCGAAGCCTGGTGCCACAGTCGCCATCTCCGGGATCATAGCTGAGCAGGTGAAAACTTGTTCTTTTGTAGTTGCTGATATCATGGTTGAGGACACAAGCAATTGCTTCCAACTTTCACCAAACAAATTGAACATCAATATTGTTGGGTAATTGTTGCTACTCCTTGTGCAGGTCCCTGTGGTGATGGAGCGTTATTCTCAGTTGTTGGAAGACATCAATATATCAATGATGGATGATTGGGCATGCATTAGTGGCCTCAAGAAAGCATAACCGAGTTGTGGTCTAGTCCTTTTATTTCTATCTCACTTCGTACACATTTAAATTCTTCAAAACTAACGACTAGTTTAACTTATGGCTTTGGTTTAGTTCTTCATTTTCATGAGTTGTCCGTTTCATGCTATTTGTGGTTATCAGATCTCTATTTGGTTGCTTGATTTGAAAGGGTCGCCTTTTTTGCTTTGCTTGTGTTTATTGTGTGGGCGCTGCAAAATAGACTCGTCTGATATTAGTTGATTTTTGTTCTTTTTAAACACCAATATATTTTTTTAAAAGGAAATAGGCTTTACCGATTTCAGTAAAAAATATAAAGAAGTTAGTCTCAGGCGTGATTGCCATATACAACTCAGTTGGTAAGACGTTTCTCTTTTCTTTTATGTGATATTTCAGCAGTTGGTAAGACGTTTCTCTTTTCTTTTACGTGATATTTAAGCAGATACAATTATACAACAAACTTTGAGAAAATAATAAATGAAGTCAATTTCAATTAAGACAATTAGGTAGCTTGACCAATAAAAATAGTGGTAGTAGTAATTTATCAATTATTTCCTATATCAAATTTGAAGAATTTCGGGGTAAATACATAACGAATATAAAATGTATCACCTTTGTTTCATAATAGTACAAAAAGTTTGAAGTTGACATAAATCATACAAAAAAATTCTTTGTCTATGTGAAATACAAAATGTTTCATCATTGTTTCATATTGGTATAAAAAGTTTTTTGATTGTTTCATATTGGTACAAAATTTTTTATCATTGTTTCATGGTTTGTACGTCTTATAAGTAAAAAGTTAACATCGTTTAAACACATATAATGGAATGTACTAAATTGAAACACGAAAGAAATTTTTTGTATGATTTATGTCCAACTTCAAACTTTTTATACTATTACAAAACAAAGGTGATACATTTTGTACGAGTTTTGTATTTACCTGAGAATTTCAAGTAATTCAATCAATGCCATGTAAATAATTATAAGTAAGAAAAAAGTGCGAGTGAGACGATTCTATTCATCTCTGAAGAGACATTTCATCGAATAGGTACAGTGCTCCTCTATCACCTCCCCAGCTCAACTCCCCTCCGCCGCTCACCTCCAAAAAATGCATGGCCTCAACTCCTCTCTCCGCCTCATTACATCCAAATTCTTCTCCACGCAGCCCAATCTCCATTCCACCAGCCCCACGGCGTGTCTCTTAAAAAACCGGTCCATAATCCGGTTCAGCGGACCCGAAACCATCAAATTCCTCCAGGGTCTGCTCACCAACGACGTCCGGAGCTTCGAAGATCCGCAAACTGCGGCGTCGCCGGTGTACGCCGCGATGCTGACTCCTCAAGGGAGGTTTCTCTACGATTTTTTCTTATACAGACCGCCCCGACCCGACCCAGGTGAGCTGGAGGTTTATGCGGATGTGGACGGATCTGTCGTCGACGAGCTCTTGGCAGCCTTGAAAAAGTGAGGAATTTCGTTTTTGATTAACATTTATATTGCTTGACTTGAAAATTTGCAGAGTTTTGTTATAATGTGCTTATTGAATGGTTATGTTTGAGATTGTGTTGATTTCAAGGAGAGCGCCTTAGTCCATCTTATGGAGATATGAAATTATTCGAACCTACTCTTTATGATGTGAGACGAGCCTTTATTTTTAATAAGTAGACCGAATGAATGTTTTAAGCTTCAGCATCTTTGTGATGATAGGGTTTACTATTTAATGTTTGCTATGATCTTGATTTAACAGATACCGTTTGAGGTCTAAGGTCGATATTGAGAATGTCGGGGAGGAATTTTCCTGCTGGCAACGGTTTGGTCGGGGCCTTGAACTTGATTCTGTTGGCTGGGGTGGTATAGTTGATCAGTCGGGTGTATCCTCTTCACAAGGAACTAACATTGGTTGGAATTGGCATAACGATCCACGACTGGCTTGTCTAGGATACAGGGGCATCTTTCCGTCTAATGCAACGCGTATGCTTCTTGTTTTAGCCCCTTTATCGACCACTATATTTTCAATTGTTCCGAACTTGCAAATTGGCACATTTATTTCGATTCACTTGCAGCCTGCGTGCGACTTTATATCCGGTTTGTATTCATCTGGTACATGTATGCATTTGCTGTAGCGCCTCTAGTCGAGGAGGACAAGGAAACGGATGAACGGAACTTTCTTCTTTGGAGATTAGAGAAGGGAGTTGCAGAAGGCTCTTCTGAGATTCCAAAGGGTGATTTCACACTTACTTATTTTACGCTGTTTGAGTATCTCTAACTGCTTTTGGGTTTCAGTTTAAGCTAAAAAAAGAAAGTCGGTGTCATTTTTTTTAGGTGAGGCAATACCACTCGAGTACAATCTTGTTGGTCTAAATGCTATAAGCTTTGACAAAGGATGTTATGTTGGCCAAGAACTTGTTGCTCGTACACATCACCGTGGAGTAATCCGAAAACGTTTGATTCCTGTTCGATTCTTGAGTGGTAGCGGAAAAGGTAAGCCGTTTAAAGCGTTTCTTGGTTATTCACTGAGATAATTTCTGCTTTGATTTAATTTCAGAGGTGGAGCAACAAGTATCTCCTGGTTCGGAAGTGATAAGCAATGCGTCTAAAAAGAAAGCCGGGACAGTCACGGCTGCACTTGGGTCCCGTGGTCTGGCACTCATCCGCTTGGAGGAAGCTTTCAAAGAGACGGGCGCCTTGACCATCAACGGCCGGGAAGATATCAAAGTCGAGACTATTAGGCCAAAATGGTGGCTGCCGGAGTGGTTTCTTCATCAGCAACAGCTGACATAGGATTTGTATGTGACTTCGCAGCCGGGAACTTTTGCACTATGAATCAGAAGCTCAAGGTAAGCATTGCTTCCGTTTTTGTTTTACACATCGTTTATTTTTCTCATGTACTAGTTTGCTACTTGAAACTTTGGCTTCGTCACTGGATTTTGCTGACGATACAATTGTAACCCGATAAAAATTTGATGAATAATACACTACCTAGAACTCCAAGACAAGAATGATTAATCGTCAGATCATTATCCAATTCATCAAGTGATCACGGATCTACAAAATAGAACTCGTGGGGTTGGACACAGGGAAAAGGAAGGTTGCCACTAATGTTGGCGACAATGGATGGAGGATGAAGCACAGAAGTGAACCCCGGTAAGGGTAACATGTGTTCGGCTTCAGCTCCAAAGGCCGAATTGATTAGAGTTTTTTGTGGACCCGACCCCACCTAGATCCGCCATTGTTAGTTATATTGCTGAAACAGCGTGCTTGCAATCCGTTGATGTAATTGAGAGTGGTAGCCATCTTCGTCATTTGTAACTGATGCCAACCCCACGATGTGGCAGTTCTGCGCCAACCTTCTGAGGTTGTGGTTCACTTTTGTTATTCGTTTGTCAGGAGCTTCGAACACTCCAACAGCCCAAAAGTAGCTTTCCACCACCATATCCCTCACAAATGGGAGTTTCTCAGCTAGGCCTGAATTCTTCCACCACCTAAACATATATGTTTGAAATTAAATAAGATTTTTCTTCTTTTTTTTTGGCGCAAAAGAAATACTCCACCGGTCCCTCATTATGTATCTCATTAGAAGTCTCATGTTACTACTTTAGGAAGTCTCCCAATAAAAGTGGGATCTACATTCCACTCAATTATTCAACTCATGACACGGTTAATTAAGACGTGCTAAAAGCAAATAGGATTTCTAAAGAGCGACAGAGGGAGTAGTGATCACCTTGAGATATCTTTGAGTTCTTCTAATTGTGTTGCTTGAACAATGTTGAAATGTAGTTTGGCAAGCTCAAAGGTGGTTGGATTCATGTCGGGTCTCGACGCGTATGCATCCAAGAACCATCTTGCCTCTAGATTTGGTGTTCTCCAGTGAATGGCGAATCCATGATGAAAGATCGTCGTCAATTTCATCATCTTCAAGTTTTTTTTGGAGACAATGAGTAGAAAATTGTCTTGCAAGCTCTAGTGTCTCCTCACCTTTTATCAAAAGGAAAGCTGCTTCGTAAAGTTGCAACATTCCTTTTGGTATTTCGAGCAAGGCTTGCCTTGAAATCACTACCATTCTCGTTCTTGAAACAATGAAACCCCTCTGCAATTGTAAACCATCAGATTAATGGTTCGCTGAAGGGCATGCCTACGTGAAGGGAAATCGATAAACTTGACAATTCGTTGATGTAATTGAGCGTGGTTGCCATCTCTGTTGAGATACATAAACTGCGCCACTCTTCCGGTATTAGCTACGTCCACAGGCCCACAACCAAATCATCCTCACTTGGATAGTTGGTCATGCGCGTGTTTATTACTCCCTCAGTCCCCAAAGAATATGCACTTTGAGTTCGGTACAAATTTTGATGCAAAATTGGTAAAATAAGAGAGATGTAGAGAGAAAAAGTAGTCAAAGTATTGTTAGTGGAGAATGAGTATCACCTCATTAAAGAGAATAGTTTCTAAAATTGGAAAATGCATATTCTCGTGTGACAGACTAAAAAGAAAAGAACGCATATTCTTATGAGACACAGAGAGTATATAATACTAGTAACTAATATATATAAAAGTATAATCCACATTTCACTAACGTTTACAACATAAAGAAAATATTCACATCTCCTGAACCGTAGAATTACAAACTAGTTTTAACATAAAGAAAATATTCAACATAAAAGGAATTCCTACAAACAAAGCAACAATTGTTCTTCATGGGAAAGTCGCAAAGGAATTTTTTCCAAAGTAATGTACCCATGAAATTCTTCACTTGCCGCTGGCAGATAGCAGGGCTGCCCACTGCCCAGTGTCGGCTAGGCTTCAGTGGCCGTTGGAGGTCGCGATGTCCATTCTGGACTCGGCCGCCAAGCCTGGCTCGGGTACTTGTTCTTCTCCATTCAATTCCTTAAAACATTTGTCCCTCAATAATAATGCCTTTTTTTACTTCAGTTTCAAAGATGTCCTACAAAACCAAGATAGTAAAATTATACTGTACAACAAATTTACTCAAATTGAACCAATCAAAAATATTTGAGCTCAAAATCAACATAAATATGCATGAAATGAGTACACCACAAGACTGAAAAAGATCATTCCTCAAAGAAACATTTCATAGTCAATGGCGAGTTTCCTTCCTTACCATTTTCTACGAACTTTGTTACCATCGGCCTCCCCTGGCTTTTGTGACTTTGCATTCGCATCCTTTGACCGGCCCTTGAAACCCGTTTTCCATGCAGATAACCTATTTTTTAGATTGTTCAGTTCATCTCTGGGACTTAACCAAGGTATATTCAATGACTTTAACCTAATTATTGCCCGGGCTTCGTCTTCATACTTATGATTTTTCTGCTCATTCGCGAGAGGAACAGCTAACTCTAAGCCACCCATGTCCCCACATGTAGAAGCTGTAGTACTCTTGCTGGGATATTTGGCGAGAGAATCCGAACTAGAAATTATAGAAGAGGCATCCTCGCAATCATAAAACCGAGGCGATTCAGTATCGGATGATTTATCAGATAGAGTGCTACTTTTCTCAGAACAGGTACTTTTTCTTGCGGCAACCAAATTCATCTGCAACAATAAGTCCTTGTCTAGTTGTCAACCATTTCTCGCACCAATAATGGTGGTTTCGTACATATAGTCGAGTTAAGGCATATTAAGACGCATAGAAAAACCATGAATTTTAGCCAAATTCTGTCTATCCTGCAACTTAGAAAATCAGTTGTAACAACGAATAACTCACTTGTAACGATGCCACCTGGTTGCGCCACATCTCATCCGCCAATTTCATATCAGATTCATATTCCATTAACTTCGCCTCATACTGTTGCAGTTGCTCTCTCAAGACAATGATTTGTCTTTCCTTTTTTGCAAGATTCGTTTCTGCTATCACTAGGCGCTTTTGCAGTTCGTTCCCAGAAAGTGACGGTTCTGTTTGAACCTCCTGCTCAACAAATACAAGCTTTGAAATTTGGCAGTGGACAACATAAGTTTTATAGCATAGTTAGTAAAAGTATATATAGAAAAAATGATTTTGAAAAAATAAGACTATTTTCAGTAGGCGAAGATAGTACAAAAGTCTTGGCTACTAATTAGAGCACAATAAAGTACCTGCATTTGAGAAATCATCATCTCTGGTTCTTCACTGGTATTAGATTCTTCCTGTTCTCGCCAGTCGATAAATTGTCTCCGTATCACCCATCCACGAATTACTACACGAGAAAATACTTTCAAACCGAAAAAAGTTCATTGGAAGTCATACTCTACTCCTAAAAGATTGAAGCTTTACCAGATTGTAGTTGCACAACTGCCTCATCCAGCCTTTGGCTATCAACCTTCTTCTTCAATAATGCAACATACTCTCTTCTCGCGATTTCACCGCGAACATCTGCAGTCACGTATTTTTCACTCTACACGAAACTTCATTTGCATATTGCATGCATCGAACAGGCTTAGACTAAGAAATGGAGACTTTTTTCTCTTTTCCTATGCATCGAAAACAGGATGATCCAGAAAGAGATGGCTTACATGACTGCAATGTGATACTTCCACCCTTAAGTTCGTGAAAATTCTGACATAAAAGATGACTGCGGAAGCATTTCTGTATCTCAACAGCACCAATCTGTAGCCAACGTCGATAATTATAAGACAAAACATCGCCGGATTTTAACATACTCCCTCCGTCCACAGCATAATGACTCATTTTTCCATGTCCGCAATTTAAAGACCTATTTATTGTTTTTCCATTTCTGCTAAGTGGACCCCACACTACTACACACACTCACATTCTATTATAAATCATTAGTACATAAAAGTGGGCTCACGTTCCACTGTTTCCCCCCCCCCCCACTTCCTTTGACAAAGTTAAACAACAAGCAAAAATGTCAAAACCCAAACCACGAAAAAAGCATTAGAAAACAATTCTATGTGTCTATTTTGTGTACGTTCGTGATTGTATGTGTTTATTTCCTAACAGCATAAGAGAAACAGAGTTATACCTCTTCGATAAAACATTCTGTATCTTGTTGCAGCTCGGACTCTGTAAAGCTCGACCCCTCCTTTTCCGGGGGAGGGCTAGCAAGCTTCTCTTCCGACTTGGACTCATCCGAAGCAGCCGCGATGCACGATAATTCCCCTAGTTTCACTTGTCTAACCGTTTTCGCCCCGGCGCTCTTCCACCTAGATCCTTTGGAGTTCCCACTATGATTCAACGAGCTCAGCTCCATCACCGCTTCGACGATATCAGGCAGCGCCGCGCGCCTGCTGGACGGAAGGCGCGTGCGGGAGGTCGGCCGTGCCGGGAGAGCCGGAGGCAAGTCCTTGGGCTTTTGAGGGTTTCTTCGCCCCAGATTCTCCAGCATTTCCTCCAACGAACCTGGCGCAGCTGACGACATTTTTCCCCCTTTCCTGTCACCCTAATTCCGGGAGGGAATTCGCCGAAACTCATCCAATTCGAGTCACAATTCTTTAAACGACGCCATTCATTTCAAATTAGGAACACAAAATCACCTATTTGGGAGAAAAAAAAGTAGACAACGAATAACCAGAATTTCGACGATGAAGAAGCAGAATTCAAAATCAGAATTCGTCTTCCCGCGCGAATGCGTGTTGCAGAAATTCAATTACGCATCGGAAACCGAGGAGATTGATCGGTGGCGATCTGCAGCAACAGAGAAATCCATGCCCCAATAAACGCGGCAGATATTTTGTGGAGATATTGGTTTCTTTTTCAGATGAGATTAGGAGATTTTAGGGGCTTTTTTTGGGAAATTCATGAGGAATCACATGAGGAAACAGAATTGAAACGGGGAGAGAGAGAGAGTTTGCGAGGGAAATGAAAGCGGTTAATCTCATCTGAAAAAGAAAGAGATTAATGTTAGCGAGAGAGAGAGAGATTAATGTGGGTGCCCATTTGCCACTTTGTGCATTATAATTGTAGATTTTCAGATAGCGTAGTTTTTCATTTTATGATAATATAGTGGTCTCACCTCACCTGCATGTTTAATAACAATATTTATTTCTCAAATTATGATGATATAGTGGACTCATGTGCAATGTAGTGATGCACACGTGCGGTGTACTGTCGGTTTCCCACGATATGAGAATGAAGTATGAGTTTTAGTGATTCCTTTTTTTTCTTCATTTATAATTGATAAATTGTCATTAGAGCTAGATTAATCATTCTTAATTAGTTTGGTTAATAATTAGACTCGAACGCACAGAAGTCCAGTCCATTTAATCATAGAAGCCCAAGCCCATTTACAGCAAACATTGGGAGCCCAATCAACACACAATAAAAATCCATTTTTCTCAAAGGGCATCTTCTTCTAGGGTTTTCGATTTCTGATTGCCAAAAGCAAACCGAATTCAGCAACAGACGACAACAATGGCGAAGAACAGAAACAAGAAGAAGAATAGTTCGACTGCTATGGCCGTCGATTCTTCTACCGCCAACAATTCGGTAGCGGAAGAACCTCAAGGTCGCAGCTCTCTCTCTTTCTGTATGTATGTGTTAGTATTAACACCTTAATCGGGGATTGATTCTGTTTCTGTTTCTGCAATTCGTAATTTTTCAGCCATGGACGTGTCTGAGACCGTAGCTAAAAGAGATTATGTTGGCGGAGGACTTCTCAGGTTAGCTCAGCTTCTGCTTCTAATTCCCCTCTCTCTGAATTTTATTCATTGTTATCCTGTTTATTTTATTAATTAGTTTCTACTAGGTCTGATTGAGGGGATCATTACAATACTTCCTTGAGCTAACACCTTTAATCAAGTGCTAAGTTATTCAAATTTATGCATATTCTAATGATGTTTAATGATTGAGCTGCTACACTAACTTTTCTACCTCTAGTTTGTCACACTGAGGCATACGTCTAATTTCGGCGTGATAGGATAGGATAGGATAGATGGATACAAGTAATAGGGAAATTATCAGATTAAATCCTAAACTATTTGCCTAATCCCAAAAATGTGATCATTGTACCAAGAATGTGCTCACTAGCAGTTTTGGTTGACAAGATGGTTGGCTATAGAGATGTCGTTTCTACAAGAATATCCATTGGATTTGAGTCTGGTGTTTCTAGTTGGGGTGAAAACCACTTGAAGCATATTTGAGGCTTATTGATGCTGCTGAAAAGTTCTCGAATGAAGTGAATGATGAAGCCAAGGAACTAATCGTCTCTGTCCTCTCATAAGGTGCTCATGTTGCTCTTTATATTGAGCCCGTGGTCACTTGCTATGCTGGATATCGGAGGGAAAAAATTAATGTTCAGAAATGCAAAATTAATTTGGAGAGAGAAGTAGAGCATTTGATTTAAAAGAAGCAAGTGATTGGATTTCAAAGCTGCTACCTTTGCTTGTCAATAGAAACTCCCCCTCGTTCAAATCTCTACCTTTTCCGTAATTCAGATCATTTTCGGCGAATCTTTGGTCATACTGGATAGTGGCAGTTTTAAATTTTTAATGGATCACTGCCTCCACTGCTTATGAGATTGGCCACGACTTATATATGTGACGTAAGTTTTGCTCAAGTAGAAAATTAGAAATAACTATTAGCATCCGGTCGATAAAAAAGGACAATCTAAATAGTTTGTGCCTAAGGGTCTTTTATTGACATATTCTAAAGTTGGGATATTTTTAGGAGTAGACAAATAGTTTTGGATTATAGGATTTAATTTGATCATTTACCAAAATACAAAGCCTTGTCTACCATCCATCTTTATGGATTGATTGATTAATTTCTTGTTTGATCGTCTAATCCAAATCAAATACTACTATGGTTTATTTATATCTATCTATTCTTGACTAATAGTTGCATTACTTGTATTCTCTATTCTCTAACAGCTAAAATTTTCTAATTTTTCACCCTATTGCTATAAGAGAGTAATTTCAAAATAAATCATGAAATTATGTCCAATTTGCTATTTCAACCCTTGGTCTTAGGTTCAAATTTTGAAATTGATGCTGCAATTACAAAATGGAGAGTATAAGTTGATGATATATTCTGCAATTACACATTATAGAAAACTCAATTTAGCCATAATTCTTGCAAGTGGCAAAAGATGATTGTATCTTGGTGTTGGGTTGGAAATAATCGTGTTGCTGCCATCAGTTCGAATGTCCCTACATTTGAGTAATCATATTTATCGTGCAGGAAAGTGAAGGCCGGGAGACCCATGAAGAGATCGAAGAATGTTAGGAAGACGAAGGCAGTAGCCAAAGCTCTGTCGAAAAGTGAGAAGTCAGTGGAGAAAATTTCAAAAAGTGAGAGCAAGGTATTGAGGACTAAATCAGCCAAAAATCTCTACCAATAGTGTGTAGTATTAGTATTACTGTTTATGGTTTTCATGTTTAGTTAGTCATGGCTAATTAATTAGTCACTATGTTCAATTTTGCAAAAGGTGGGGTGTTACTTTGTGGACAAATTTCTTGATAAGAGTGTAATTTGCAAATCCATTATTCATTTACATGTTACTTACATTGCTTAATAGCTGATGAACCCAAAATTGCATCCAAATTTAAGCTCTCAAATACATTAATGTCGATATAATTTCAAACGTAAATCAATGCTCACTTTGAGTTTATTCAGTTCGATTTTTCGTCTGTTTGTATTAATGTTGTTTTTCTTGTGTTTGGATATTTGATAGAATTTAATTTGTGTAGGAAATCCGTACACGATGCGAACATGTTAGTGGTACAATGATGATATTTCACACTATATGATAACCATAAAAGTCTAAATTATCTAAGATTAACAATTAAAGTAAAATAAACCAGCTAACTAAATTTTTTTTATTAGGTTATATTTGAAACAACTATTTTTATCATAACTATAACCATAACAAACGAACAAAAAAATTCAAAGTCTTTACTAACCGCATTTCCCACCCTTTTCTTCCCAACTTGCATCAATCTAATAAAAGGATGATTATCAATTAATCATTTCAGTATACTGATTAAGAGACTCCTGCCGCTGCAGCCTCATATCCTCATTGAACTTCTTGATGAACGCCTCGACCCGCCGGTGTAGCTCATCCTGGCTCAGCGAAGCCTTGCCCGATCCACCGTTGCTCATGGGGGACCGCTCCTTGAAGGTCTCGGCTTTCCTCATCGTCTTCAATGTCAGAGGAGGAGTGTTCTCCTGCTCGCGCTCCGTCCATGTCTCCGATTTCTTCAAGTGTCTCGAGATCGGGATCGCCCGCCCCTCCGTTATCGTCTTCCATGTGTTCTCCAATGTGTCTTGCTTCTTCGGCTTCGAAACTCCCAGCACTGTTCTCCCACCTAATCATCAATTCGTTGTGTCAATCAACAACAGTAACCAACGGATCCAAACGCTTCATATATTAACTATCCGACCACTAGATATGGAGCATACACCGTCTTTATTATGTTTGGAGAAATAAATATGAATTTTTACCCGATTTCCATGGATTTATTTTTCCGAATGATTAAATTAGTATGCCGATTTCCATGGATTTATTTGCATTTATGGAGTACTCCATAATATAACTTCCTTTCTTTAATAAGCAAATCATTAAATGTAATAATAAATTCATAATTAATCTCAATACAGATAATCTATGGGGTGTAGCTTAAGTCGTGTGGACCGACACACACCAGATTAAACCTAGCCTCACCAACGGTCGAATTTCAAAATAAACTTCATTTAATTTAATTTAATTTATTTTATTTTCTTTTTTTCCAACTAAAATAAAATACTAAAAAAATAAATTGTATTACCTTCGTTGCTAGCTTTCAAATTCCTCCGGTGACCGAACCTCGCAGACGCCGGCGGCTTCACAAAATTCGCTCCATCATTAATCTCAGCGGCACTCCACATCGATTTCGCCGCCGCTACGCACTCGTTCTCCTTATTACACATCGCATCCTCGGCGCCGCTGACAATCTCCGGCGCCGAATAGTCACTCACGCCTCCGATTCCGCCTGAATCGAGCTCATCAGACTCCAATCCTCTCTCCACGACTTCGAATTTGTACTCCGCCGCCTGACTCATCGGAAATTCGGTTTCACCGATCTCGATAGGCAGCTGCTGTACAGTCTGAACGGAGTTCAGATTCAGCAGCGGCGCTATATGCGGAAGCTCATGTGCGCCGTCGTCGCTCTCCGATTGGAGCTTGGAGGAGGCGACAATGGTGATGATGATGCAGTTGATGACGAGGTACAGATACGGCGGCCGCAGCCACGAAACGATGCCGTTGTAGATCCAAGGAGCGTAATCGGCGATATCGGTGGTAGTTAGCATAATTGCAGCTGATAAAACGCTCGTGGATATCATAAACACGAATTTTGCGGAGAATATATTGCTTGTTGTTATAGACATGTTTATTCTTCTGAGTTATATTCACCGGAGAAATTGAAATTCCGGTAACTTTTGGTTGTGCTCGTGTGTGAGTGTGTGTGTATGAGTGAGAGAGAAGAGTGAAATTGGGAAGGGGTGGCTAGTTTATAAAGGTGGTGGAGATGGGAATTTGATATGAATTTGATATGAATTGAAGGGTGAAATTGGTAAATTCCGAGAGTGTAGTGTGAGTAAGAGCATCCACAATGGTGGCTAGCGGATAGGCTAGCCGATCGCGGGCGCTAGCCGATCGGCGAGCTCTAGCCTATTCGCGGGTGCTAGCCGATCCGCTAGCCGCCATTGCGGGCTCATCGGTTACCCGATGTTTTTTTTAAATATGTAATTTTTTTTATAATTTACTTTTTTAATTTAAATAAAATTATTGCATTTTCCCGTATCTGTGTCGTAAATTTCCGTATTTGCGTGATTGTAATTTTTAATTAAGTAATTTCGTAATTCGTGTGTGGAAGATGAGTTTTTTTAAATTAATGTAAATTTTTTTAATTAATTTATTTTTTTTTAATTTTAATATTATTATTGAATTTTCCCGTATTTGTGTCGTAAATTTAATTCCGTATTTTGCGTGATTGTAATTTTTAATTATGTAATTTCGTAATTTGTGTGTGGAAGATGAGTTTTTTTTAAAAAAATTAATGTAATTTTTTTTAATTAATGTACTTTTTTAATTTTAATATTATTATTGAATTTTTCTGTATCTGTGTCGTAAATTTAATTCCGTATTTTGTGTGATTGTTAATTATTTGTTTTTATAATTTTGTTTATCGTGGCTAGACTATGGCTGGACTATTGCATGTCCAGTTGTTTGTCTTGATGATGTGCCAGGATGAGTTTTTAAGACTGCTAATGTGGCAGAAGGAGTTTATAGCTAGGTTATGACTGAGCTATTTATAGCTAGGTTATGACTGGGCTATTGCTTCTCAAAAATTATCGTGAATGCTCTAAAAGCTTAAACCTGACCTGGAGACAAGTGGCATGCACACGTCAGCCGTATCGGACCATCTCTATCGGTTTAGTGCTTTCCTAATTATCCATTGGAAAAATTATAATCATTCTAGATTTTTTAATTTTTAGTTTGAAAATTTTCTAATTGTTTCTAATTTGGCATATGTTCGAATTTTTTGTTAGACAATATACATTTTAGAGTTTCACAACTTGGAAATTGTGATTTGATTAGTAATATTTCTCTAATAAACTTGGTTAAAGAATTGATTTAATCTAATATGATATGTGACTTAATTTGTAGTCAGATATTTTCTTAAATCAAAGCAAATAAATAAGTATTATTATTATTATTATTATCATAAAACTGGCTAAAATTATTGCACTTAACTAAAAAAAATATCGACAAGGGCATGGATTGGAAGGTTCGGCGCAAGTGAAAGAATTGTGGCTAAGGCTGGACCTCAGACCGCGCTTGTGGCATGAGACCAATGCCGGACACACTAAGCCCCAACCCAATTTTCGTTTTCTCCATCTTTCTTCTAATGCACTGTTTTAAATCTTTCTCTTTTGTGTTTTAAAATCTTCTGATAAATAAATATTTTATCTTTACTATTTCAAAGTAATAAGGCCATTTCCAACCATACTCCAAAAATGAGTCTACAATCTACTCTATTTTTCTCACCCATTTTCATTTATGTTTTTCAAAATTCATACAAAACTCAACTGAGACTCCTAATTTATTGTTCAGAGAAAATACACTAGAGTCCCTATCAAATAAAATTTCTGCGTCCGCCTCTGCATAGTGCAATTTGGCCCCGAACGCAGTTATGTTTCAAGGGTCTGGCGGGACCACAATTAATTGTCTAATTATTTAACAGGGAATTGATTTTTTAAATAATGAATATAACACGGAACAATTCAAAATTTATCTATACATTGATATGGTGCACAGGTTATTTATATGGGGGGCTTTTTCCAACGGATATTTACATGTGACCGTTATATGTGTGAGCATCCATTTTATTATGGATTGCCATAGCATGATACAACCAGGCCAAGCCACATCCCCACCGCTCACTTCCTAATTCTTCCACCGAAATTTTAAATTAATGGAGTAATAATAATGATAAACAAATACTACTACTATAGCAGAAGGCTAAAAATAGAGGCTTCTTGGTTTTAGAAAATACAATAGCTAACTCAGTCAAAAATTTCATCTCATTAATTTTCATTTTCATCCATCCCACAAAAATGAGTGTATTTCATTTTTAAAAAATTGTACTCCCTCCGTCCCATGCTACTCGCACTTTTCATTTTAGGCCGTAAATTTGGAATTGATTTTTTTATGTAATTAAAAAATAATTTTAGGTGTAATGAGACATAACTTAATAAAAGAGCTCTTAACTTAAACTAACATATTAATTAAATGCATTAATTCTAACTTAAATTATAAATAGTGTAAGGACTTTGTGACGAGCCGAAAAGCAAACGTGCGAGTAGCACGGGACGGAGGGAGTATCAATTTAATAATATAGGTCTCACTGTCCACTAATATTACTTTAACTATCATTCTCCTTATATCTCTTACTTAACTTTATTAATTTTATCTTAATTCTCATGTCATATTTATTATATATTTTTATGGAAGAAGTACTATTTTAAAATATGTGGATGTCGATGGGAGGGTAGTAGTAAAACAGTAGAAAGGATGCTCCTCCTTTAGATGTCTTTTTGTAATCGTTAATTGATTAATCGCATTCTGTTAAATAATTTAAAGTCATTCAGAAATGAAGTATTCCAATCATTTGAAAACATTTTTTTGTCACTAGAGCAATAATGACTGGAAGTTGGGTAGAATGACCCATGCGAAAAGATTACATTTTCCTCCATTTTCATTAAAGTTACTCCCTCCGTTTATTTATAGTTGAATCATTTTTCCATTTTAGAAAGTTCCCTTATAATTGAGTCATTTCCCTATATAGTAATTTTTTTTTCTTTCTTACTTTACTCTCTCTTATTTTATTTTCTCTACTTTATTCACATTCTACTTAATTCTCTCTCCCTTTTTCCCTCTCTTACTTTTTTATTTATTTATTTAACACATTCAACATCCATTTCTTAAACTCCGTGCCGAAAATTTTTGCCTCAACTATGAAGAAACGGAGGGAGTACTATCTTGCAAAAAGTTCGAATTAAATTGTTCATAAAAAAGTTCGAATTAAATTGTTCTGAGCATCCACAGTGGTCGGCGGACAAGCAATAGCCCAGCCATGCCACATCAACAGCACTAAATTCCTCCTGCCACATCAGCTGGACAAGCAACTAGACAGGCAACTGGACAAGCCACAGCCATGCCACAGCCATGCCACATCATCAGCACTAAAAACAAATAATTAACAATCACACAAAATACGGAATTAAATTCACGCCACATATACGGGAAAATTCAATAATTTCATTTAAATTAAAAAAGGTACATAATTTAACAAAATTACATAATTAAAAAAAATTACATAATTTAACAAAATTACATAATTAAAAAAAACTTATCTTCGTGCAGTCCTCCGCGCCCACAACTCTTCAATTAAATCCTTTTGGAGTCGAATATGAGCATCCACTTGGCGCATGTCGGCATGTGCCTGGAGGCGGCCGGCTTCATCGTGAGGTACCCCGCTTCGTACATTGGGGGCGGCCGCGCCGTGGCTTGGACCGGCTTCATTATCGTCGTTGGCCCAACTAGTCAGTTGTACACCTTCATCTTCGACAATCATGTTGTGCATGATAATACAAGCGTACATTATATCAGCAATGCAGTCGACATGCCACAAACGCGTTGGACCCCTAACTGCCGCCCATCGAGACTGGAGCACACCAAATGCGCGCTCCACGTCCTTGCGCGCCGACTCCTGTCGTGCCGCAAAGTAGGCCTTCCTCTCATCTGATGCGCATCGGATCGTCTTCACAAAGACGGGCCATCTAGGGTATATCTCATCCGCCAAGTAGTAACTCATATCATGTTGGTTGCCGTTGGCGACAAAACTGATGGCCGAACCGACGCCTTGGCATTGCTCGTTGAAAGGGGGCGACGAGTTGAGGACGTTGAGGTTGTTGTTCGAACCGGCTACCCCAAAATATGCATGCCAAATCCACAACCGGTAATCAGCTACGGCCTCGAGGATCATCGTGGGATTCTTTCCCTTGTAGCCGGTCGTGTAGAACCCTTTTCAGGCAGCAGGGCAGTTCTTCCACTCCTAATGCAAACAATCTATGCTGCCTAACATACCCGGGAACCCATGCTTCTCCCCGTGCATCTGCATCAGCTCCTCGCAGTCTTCGGGGGTTGGGCTTCGAAGGTACTGCTCACCGAATATTTCAACCACGCCCTGACAAAAATATTTCATACATTCAAGGGCAGTCGTCTCGCCGATGTGGAGGTACTCATCCCACATGTCTGTCGCGCCTCCGTAGGCCAGCTGCCTGATTGCCGCAGTGCACTTTTAAATAGGTGTGTGCCCGGGTCTACCAGCCGCATCGTGCCTGAAGCGGAAGCACAGATATCGACGCTCCAAAGCGTCGACAATACGCATAAACAGGGCTCTGCCCATCCTAAAACGCCGCCTGAAAAGGTTGGCGTTAAACCGCGGCTCCGGTGCGAAGTAGTCTTCGTATAGCCGCTGATGTGCAGCTACGTGATCCCGGTCAATCACTGCTCGGCGGTGGACAACGGGTCGAGGTTGAGGAACCGCCGGCTGCGAGGCCCGTTGTAGCAGTCGGTCTATCTCTCGGGACGTATATGCATCCAAATGTTCGTTCAAACGCCGTTCGTACTCCTCAGCATCCCCACCACTACCGCTACTACTACCACCCGCGTTACTCATTTCACGTTGTTGATCTTGTACAGAAATTAAGATAGAGAGAGTACTCGTAAAACAAGTGGTGCAAATGAAAATGTCGCGCAAATCGCGTATATATAGTGTTTCGAAAAATAAAAAATAAAAATAAAAAAAATTTGGCTCGCCGGTTCCTCGCCGATCGGGAGGCTGCAATAGCGGCGAGCCGATCGGCGAGAGAATCGGCGAGCGCCAGGGAATCGGCGAGCGCCAAAATTCTCGCCGATTTGGCGCTCGCCGGCGGCAATAGTTCGGAAAGCCAAAAATCGGCGAGCCGCTCGCTAGCCGACCACTGGAGATGCTCTCATAAAACTCGAAAGAGACATTAAAATACTCTCATGCAATTTGGTCTAAAAATAGTTTTGCAGAAAATCGTTAAGTCGAGATTAAAACAATGTGTACATTTTATAATAAAAAATATTAATTTATTTATATGCATAATAATCTAAATTTATAATAGTATTGGATTGAATATTTGAATCAGTTCTATTTAGTGATATAATTTCAGGACTAACTTATCTATGTAATTAAAAAAAATTAATTAATTTTGTGACTTAATATAGTACTATATGTTTTAAAATAAATTTTCATTTAATCATTTTATAGTTTAATCTCTAATTTTTTCTTTGTCTTTTGTATTATTAATCAATAGCTTATTTCTTTCTTTAGTTAACTTTTTAAAAACAAATAATCATAAGGTATAAATCATTAATGCGGCAGCAATGAAATTACTCAATATATGAAAAATATAAAAGATCAAGTTCATTCCTTATTAAACTGGAATTACATAATAAAATAATATTACCATATTACTATAACGGTTAAACATTTTTCTTTTATCTTGTGTTAATTTTCTTTTGTATTATTATTCCTTAGCTTATTATTTTCATTAATATTTCAAAAACAAATCACTGTAAATATTTTTATTTTAATTTGATTTTGGAGATAAATATTTAATAGTTAATCTGTTTTAATCAACATGAAGAGTGATTAAATAGATTGGAAAATTCAATTAAAATAGATAAATCTCTTGTTCAAGTAATTTACTAAAATGAGCGTTCAATCCATTTGTGATATCATTCGAGTTTTTGAACCTCGTTTAGCGGCAGCGTTTGAGTGTTTGAGATGAATCCGGAGCAAGCTGGATCCGGGTTGGATCCCGTGGGAGGGAGGTGGAAGCAGATGGGGAATGATGAGAAGAAGGCGCGGTTGAATGAGGAGATGAAGAAGATGCAGCGCCTGCCGCCCAATAGCTCTTACGCCTCCCACCGCTTGCGCGTCCTCAACAAAATCCATCAGCTTCTCTCCCTTCAGGTTGCTCTCAACCTCAATTATGCTTATCACCAAATTTATAATGATTAATTACTTTTTCAAATTTAGGGTTTCAGTTTGATGCTTATGTGTGCTGCTACCGTCTTCAATTTATGTAGGTTTGGAGCAGGTGTTTGTAGATTTTCAATCTGCTGATTGTGATGGTAGTAATTAGTTTAGAAAATTTGGGGACTCAGGTTGATTTTTGTGAGATGTGTGTTATTTCTGGAGTAGTTAGCACTATTTTCTTCAAACAAAACTTTGAATTGAATGGATATTGAAAGAGAAGAAAGACGAACTTGTCTCGAGTGCCTCCCGGCCGAGCAGAGAGTCTGCCTACTCGTCTTTCTGATACACAGCTATACAATCTCTGAAGTTAAAATAATTAGAGCAAGACTCGGAATTAGGGCTCGATAACAAAGCTCTACCCGATCCATCATAGTCCGATTACAACTATAACTCCGAGGGTGCGTTTACTATTGAGGATTAGGAGTAGCATGGATAGATAAAAAACGGTGTAGGCTAAAAATCCATTGTTTACTAAGGTGGATTGAAAGGATTGGAGATATTTAATCATGTATATTAGCAATCATGAAAGTAAATGCTACTTATTGACAGTTTACTTTTGAGCATTAGTCTAGGTAGATCAAAATAGTACCCCTATAAGCTAATTCCTTGTTTACTAAGACGGATTGGGCCTTTGGGATACCCCAAGACTCTTGTGAATTTCCATCATTTGAGCTAATTTGATTTGTTCATATCCCATTGAAAAGGTGGGATTGGAGAAATCCTATTAATGAGGACACAAATATTTCATTGAAAGTAAACACCCCAAGTTGATTAGGTAAAAGAAGTAAGATAACTATGGGAACAAGATCTAGAGATCCCCACTATCATCTCTGACTAAGTGAGTCTACACTCACTTATAACTGGAATAATGAACTCCTTGAGTTGTTCAGTAGTTCATATTTGCTTTTTTTATGGAGTTCAAAAGTTTCTCATGCTGCTATAGATCTTGGCATAGGGGTGCGATATTGTGAACCAGAAGTGCTATGTATCTGTGCTTCTTGTTTTATTCATTTATGTCGTAGGATATGGGACATACTGAATTTATGATATACCGTCTCTGATGATTGTCCAATCCAAATATGCAATTTCCATGTGAATCCATCTTTTTGTTGAATACAAAGTTTTCTCTTGGAAACATGAAATCCAATCTATGCTGACCATATATCAACAGATCTTATCCTACTTTAATATAAGCCTTCTTGAAAGTATCCATAATTATGATACCGCTACTTAAGGACACGTGCTTTAAACAGACAGTCATAATAATTAACTTGAAAGTTTGTTATTCATTTGCATTATGGTACTAGTAGCATTGCCAAAATTGTAAGGTGATTGCTCATATTTGATTCAGTTAATTTCAGTATATCCTAATTAGACATGGTTTATTTTCTACTGTTTCCATGTGTATATGACAATCTTACTGGTAGTCTGGTACATATGCATTTTTGATGCGCTCATCTTTGTGTTTCTTATTTATGGAGCATGTCTCTTGAAATTCATTCTAATTGAAGTGGTCATGCTTTTCTTCGTTTGTCTTGGCAGAGGACTTCATCACAGGATGAGGAGTTGGAGTTGCTTTTCTCTGGCCTACATATATGAAAAGTTCCGTTGATCTTCTAGAACTACTCACCAAGTGATTTAAGTTACAGTGTCTGGGCAAGTGGAAGCTGAACTATGTAGGTTGCTTCGAAGTGGCGAATTGGTGTGAATAGTTGGGGTATACCTCTCCTTTATGTAAAAAGCAAGCGCGCCTCGTTGTTGTAATCTTGAACCTTTGATATTAGATGTGTTCACATGTAAAGGTGAATCGCTCCGTTATAGCTATCAGGGAGCAGATTCTCTACTGTGGATCAGGGTGTTGAGCACGAAACGACAGCATTTTTGTAAGAAACACAGCATTCTTCAACAAAATCACACTTGAAGAATAACAACTTCGAATCAAGTTCTGTTTGGAAATCATTAAATTAAAAACACTCTTAACATTATTCGACTCATTTTTGTGTCATGTTTCCCCTTTTATTAATTTAAGAGGATCAATAGTTCCTCCATTATCTTACAGATATATATCAACTAAGTCGCACTTCATCATCGAATGAACCTAATTGATGTACATTCATACTAGAAATCTAGAGTTACTGCAGATAATCTAGAGTTACTGCAGAGTTCCCACAGTTCACAATAAGCTATCTGTAAACTTCGTGTTTCATTTTAATACATGTCGTCAATTGTGTAGAGGCCAACCTTGTAGTTCTCACAATAAGCTACCTAGAGACGGGAACGAATAAAAATCTTCCTCTTATCTTCTGTCTTAGGCGGTGCCGCCTTCTCCAGGGGCTCGTCAAATAAGCGTTTGAGACGCTCTTCCTCGTCCTCGTGTCTAAATGCTGGAGCTCTACTTTGCTGCCGCCGGTCATTCATCTCTTCCACCATCACAAGATTCTTCTTCGGCTGTCCCTTAACAATATCATATAACTGCAAACCCACTGCAATCACACCACCATTTTTACATCACAAAACAAAGGTTAATCTATAAAATTAAACCAACAAATTAACAAATATCGCAGCATTTAGCCCTTTTGTGGTTTCAGCTATATTTAATAACTTAATCCTCACTGATTTTTGGCTTATGTAAGGAGTAATCAAATATGGAGAAATAACATCGAAATCAATCCCTATAAATTCAGATTAATAAGCTTAATTTCGATATTCAACATCAAATCGCAAAATTAGCTAAATAACCATAAGATGCAGCTCAACATTCAGTGCACAGATCCAATTAAATAAACCGTAGAAATGATAATAGTGAATTAATTTAACCAAAGATAAACATTCGACATCATAAAATAGGAGAATAACAGCTAACTAACTGAAGAGAAGCACGAGAATTTGATTATTAACACATCGTTTACAGCGATGCGTATGAGTGTTTGAAGACGAATATAAAATCGGTGAAAGGAAATATGAAACCTTGGCTTAAGGCGGATTCAACGGCGAATTTGCCGGCGTTTATTAGTTTCGCGGCGGAGAATCGGCGGCCCTCCGATGGTCCCATCGCTCTCCTTGCTGCACAGCCAAATTATAAAATATCTGTGTGTTTCCTTACGGTACTACTAATAGCCTAATATATTGGGATTTGATGATAAAAAATTACAGATAATATCATTTTCGATCGTTATTTTTTCCCCCCATTTTGAGTTATAAAATATTGATTTTAAATTTGAAAAAAATGATTTGCTTCCAATTCTCACATGTCCATTGGATATTGCTTCTAAATTAATCAAATTTCACTCTTATTTGTGTTTTTATACAATTATTGATGATTGATTCATTTGACATTTCATGTGGTTATTGCTTCAGTTAATATTAAAGTCTTGCTACAAACCCGTGCTAAGTCAAAAATATGTTATTAAATGGCGAATAGAGAGAGTAGTTCAAATCAAACTACTACACATCTTCATGTTAATCAATTCTCACATCGTCACACCAATCTTGAGCCATCCAAAAATCTAAAAAATCGGGATGATAAATTTCTTATAGCATCATCAAATTTTCGGTATTTTGTCTAAATCAGTATGCAAAAGCACTTATCATAACAACATAACATAGAAAATTATTGCCTAGAAAATTTAGAATATATATCTCCTACCAAAACAAATTTATGCATCCGTCCTTGGATATAATCGATTACACATCTATATAATAATTAAAGTACTAACCATAACCGTAAACACATCAAGCCGGAAAGGTGCCATGCTATTATTAAACGTACAATACAAGTAGAGCCGGAGCATTAATACACCATGGTGCTGCCATATAAAAGGAACAGCAGCCTAAGACGTTCGCACGAACGAGCATCTCTCGTTATTCTTTTTTCTTCTCTTCAGCCTTGACCGAAACCGACCCGGTGCGGTAGGGTTCAGCGCTATATGCGTATTGCATGAGGAGGGAGAAGAAAACCATCTCCACAATCACCAATGCATTCTGAAGCGCTTCCTGAAGATGCTCGACGTCCAGCCAGAAGTGGTTCGATTTTATTACCCCAATTGCTACAAGAATATCAAGCATGATTCCCTGCAAATAGACAGACAAACATTACAGAGATATAGCCAAGAAAAAAGATGTAAGAACTTTAGCTTCCAACTTGAATCTTTGAATTGAAAAGTAAGACTCATTTCACATACTAATTTTTTCCACTCACAATTCTTAAAACCGGAGCCTCCAAAAATTAAGATGTCTATAGGTGGACCAAGGGAGCAATACGTAGTACTCCCTCTGTCCAGTGATAGTAATGAGTCTTACTTTTTTCGACACAAGTTTTAAGAAATGTGGAATAAAATGAGTAGAAAAAGTTAGTGGAACTTAGGTCTCACTTTTATGTACTTCATCCATCCGTCAATAAACGCTCATTTTGGGATGTTAACTTAAATTTCCCATTTCACTTGTTTTTTGGTAATATTGAATTCTCATTCCGTTAACACATTACACATTAATTCATGGACGTAGAGAGTATAATTTTATAATGAAATCTGAGGGAAATGAGTTAATGAAATATAAGGCCTACTTCCCATTTATAATAAAAGTGAAATGAAACTTTTATTGATGGACAAACCAAACTAGCATAATAAGACTTTTATTAGCAGACGAAGGGGAGTAATAGTTTTGATTTGAAAGACAATCACAATGGTCATATCTCACACAAACACATAAGCACTCGTTCACTTCACTTTTCCTTAGCATAATAAATTGGTTTGTGAGAAACATACCTGCCAGAAACAGAAGAAGACAATGCCTTTGACACACAGGAATTTTGCAAGAGGTTTGTGAGGTGCCAACTCCTTTGCGAAAACGTGGTAAAACACAACAAGAGAGTACAGGGCCAGTGAAACAGACACATTCAAGATGATGGTGAATGTCCAGCTCAGCCAGCTAGGATACATATCGAGAAGCTGAAACGTTATCATCAAGACAGAGCAAACAGGACGGATCACAACAAATTGCAACGTCCAGTCCTTGAGAAGTTTAAGGTTTTTGTGGTCCAAACGAACAGTATGAGGCTGCATTCAAAATAGGCATACATTTAGACTTTAGTCATGTAGAGACATTCCTTTCATGAATTCAGATTGACGAAAAAAGAGAAAAGAAACAATCTCAAACAAAAATATTGAAATCTATCAGTTGATCCTTGTTTGCTGCATTAGCATATGCTTCATCAAGAACAAGGCAAAAGGGGCATTACTCTATAACCATAGCAGAGCCTTACAATCCTAGGACTTCCTCATCTGTTCCGGTAATAAACGTATGAATCCTCATTTTGGGCTCTCAATTCAGCCATAACACAATTGAGTCCTTTATTACATAAAAAGCCTTCCATTTTCACATTTATGTTCTTCTGTACCAAGTAAATTTCGAATGATGTACCTGGAAAAGAGTCATTGGGAACGAGTGATGAATTTCTCGTCCTTTGATTTCATCCGGAACTATGTTTTTGCTGATGGATATGTTCAAGTAGGTGTACATCAAACTCAAAAACTTTGCCATGACCTACCAGTGAAGATAAAGTTAACATAAATTCTTAAGACAGCAACTGAATCTCAAATGTTGACAAACCTACCAGAGCCTCATAACATTCTTTAACAGAATCCAAGAAAGTGAAGAATGTCTCACTTCCTTTGATGTCCAACAGGCCAACATAAGAGTCAATAGCATATAACGGAGCCATGAGGACGATTATGATGATCGCCTTTTGCTCCTTGGGCTTCTTCCATGCGAGGTAGTGTTGGGACACTAGCTGTATCGAGAAGTGCAAACTGAGCATGACACACACGGTCGAGCCCATCAGTGTAAACTTTCCCCGATCCATGGTGTGGAGGTATCTCTAGCTGGCTGACAGAATGTTACTACTATCAACTCTGTGCATAGGTTTAATATCGAAAGCAATGAAATAAAAATGTGTTAGATGTTACAATCATTAAGAAATTCACAAAATTGACATGACAAACCTCAAATGTCATTATAGATTATTTGGTATTTAGCTTCTCAATACTTCAATATCCACAACTTATTGTTCTGAGGCACGCTTATTCATATAAGAAGACATATATAGGCTTTATAACTCAGCAGATTGCGTAGAAAAGAGAATGTATAGTAAAATTCTTAAACATGAAACATAACTTGGTTCTTTCCCTGTTTTTCAATAAGTAGAGCATCTGCTAATGCTATAACTAGTATTGAATTCAAGGGCAAATTGCAGGAAAAACCACCTAATCTCTGATCACACCCACAACTTACCAAACTAGCGATTATATCATAACTTTGACATTTTCTCAATTGCCCCGTGATCTTGGATTTGGGAGAAATTATGTATTATGTGTTAGACAAAGAATACTGATGACAAAATGTTCGGATTTGAGAAAAATGTGAAAGTTATTAGAAATTCAGCCCTTTTTTTTTGAAGTCTTGGGATTGACCAAAAATTTGCAGATTCAAGGTAGCTGAAGGAGCTCAAAAAGGGAAATAGCATAATTGATTCACAAATTTCTTGCAATTTATCAAACAATCTAATAACAATCAACATACTAATTTCAGGATTTAATTATTTGTGAGTTCTTATTTCTATATCCAAAAAGCACCTCAATCCAAACAATCCCCGGCAAAATGGAAAGCAGTAAAAAACCTCAGAAATAAACTGAAAATCCTACGAATCCAATCAAACAACATAATCTTACTTTACGAGTCCGGGAAATTGCTACAGATCCTCTCTAACTTTGTAATTATAATTTGGATTGAGCATAATCAATTCAAATCTAAGATGAGAAAAATTGCTTAGCTAACATCCACACAGATAACGCCTTCAACCTCAAGTCAGAATAAAAAACAACATAAATTCAATGAAGTAGAAATCAGAATCCAGAAATAGAAAAAACTAGAGAGAGAGAGAGAGAGAAAGTAAGAGAAGGCTTACATTAAAAACGTGGTGAATGGTGAAGGTGGAGAAATCGAGAAGAAATTTAGTTTACTTTCAAATTCAACAATGAAGCTAGTGATTGCTAAATCATGACTATAGTGCCATTTGGCACTATTGATTCATTTTTAATTTACTGTAGTCTGTAGTGTAGTCCCTTGCTTCACCAAACTTTGAGTTTGAGTCGTATTTTTCATTTCAATCCCAGTAAATTTTAATCATTTTTTATTTTACCAAAAAATAAAATATTTGATCATTTTTATTTTATTTAATTAACTATTTTATTCTTTTTTATCTCTCTTACTCCCTCTATATTCGAAAAATAGAAACATTTGTAACAGCGAATTGATAAAGTAAGAGAGAGGAAAAGAAAAAAAATGAGTAAAGTAAGAGAGATAAAGAAAAAAAGTAGTGAAAGTAGAGTTAGTGGATTGAGGAAGTAGTATTTCGTACTCCCTTCGTTCCACTTTCGGAGTCCCACTTTACTATTTTTATGTGTCCTACTTAGGAGTCCATGTTGAAATATTTCATTAATGATAATTTGTATTACATTCCACTAACTTTTTTCACGCATATTTTATTATAAAACTAATATATAAAAGTATGACTCACATTTCACTATCTTTTTTGACCAAGTGTTATTTGCAGTTCTTAAAGCTCGTGCCGAACTCAAATAAGACTCCTAAAGTGGGGATGGAGGGAGTATTACTTTTAAATTTATGTTCACATATCAATAAAAATATACATTCACAAATAATTATATTAAAATTCATAAAAAGCAACATAATAAATATCCTAAAAATTGAAGGTTAAAATCTTATATTACTTCCTCAATAATTCGTCCTAGAGATTAGCGAGAGCTTTATATATGCATTTGACGATTAACCTTGGACATCAACTTGTATATACTTAAACTCATGCATTTATTTTAATACCCCCAACAATATTCTAGGAATAATTATAAGCATAACTAATTTTAATACCCCAAATAATATTTTATCTTGGGGTACAACAGTTTTTAGGAACTAAATATGTATATTGATATATACAAAATGTATTATTGATTCACATATGTTGGGGTTGTGTGTAAAAATGAGAGATAGTTACAATTTATATTGCTATGTTTTGATATTGAATTATATCCATGTTTTAATGTGTTTCATTAATGTCCCATGTCTTTTAATTTATAGTAGTATATCAAATCTCAATCATTCATGTGCGAGTTTGGAGTTGAGATGTAAGCACCCATAAATTGTTTAAGATGTGAATCGACTATCATTTCATGCTGTCATTTTTATCGTTGAATGTGTTAAATCACCATTAAGCTCTAGCTATGTCGCGTCATTTTTAAACGCAAATTTTCTGCGTGACGCCATGATCTAATAATTAACCTAAATTTTATGCATAAGGTTTTAAAATTATCTTTTGCGGAGTATATAGTGTATAATTGAAAAATAAATAAAATTAGAGGATAAAAATTAAATTAAAAAGAATATTTTGAAGTACTAATTAATGGTGAATACGAATTTGGGCAAGCATGGGTTTAGCTTAGAATAATACCTGGCTATTCTCATGCCATGTCAGGGATATATTTAACCTAACTCAACTAATTTAATTAAGAGAATATATAGATCATCTAGAAGCATACAATTTTTTTTCAAAACTTACTTAATTTAAATCAATGAATTTGGCATACATAGTATATTTTTTAGTCATTATTTTGCATATATAATTACTACTGGTATCACACTAGTTTCGATAAATGTTTAATAGAATATTTTGTAAATGGAGAGTGTACAGTCTCCTTTTTATTGTTTTGTACGCCCTCCATTCCATGTTAAAATCATTTTTCTATTTTGAGAAGTTTTAAGTTAATTGTGTCATTTCAATTTTTGGCAAAAAGTATTTCAATTTTTTACTTTATTCTTCCTTCATCTCTCCTACTTTATTCTCTCTTACTGAATTTATTCAGCATCTATTTTACACACTATTTTTAAACTCCGTAACGAAAAGAAATGTCTCTATTAACAAGGAACGGATGGAATACTATACTAGTTCACGGAAATAATAATGGGTCATGTTTGTCTTTTTGAACAGGCCAAATTGCCAAAAAAATCATGAAATTTAGTCAAATTCCCACGATTTTAATAATCATTTGAAAAGGTCTTGATGTTTGAATTAGTTCTCAATGATCCTACGGCTAAGAAACCAAGTCTATAATATATTGTTGATATTTTTCAATCAAACAGAGATTGTATTCTATATATCGTTTAACTCAAAGGCTCAATGATCCTATGATTTTTTTGCTACCGTATCAGTCACAATTCCAAAAAAAAATGTCTAGGAAATAATTGCGAACAAATAAAACTTTATGATTTTCCGGCTATTCCCTTTGCCTCAAGTTAATCTTTTCAGTTAACTCATTAAACACTATACTTTCTTATATCACGCAAAAGCAATGCATCGATTAACTTTGGTAAAGAGGGAATGATTCGAAATGAAGGGTGTGTACTAAATAAAGAAGTCTTCAAATAAGAAACGAAAATATCTCGATAGCTTCAATAATAACGACATCCGTACACACCATATTTTAACTTCTTCTTTCCAAAAACAAAACCATCGAGATTCACAAACCAAAAAAGAGCCCTTAAATTAAATTCTCCTATGTATATAAAGCTATAAATACATACATGATGATGAATTAATTCATCGGTACGATTTGAGAATACGCCCACAAAAACTGCACATGATCGCCTTCCATGACTTGATATAAAAGGGGATGTAACAAAACCTAGTCGACGTCTTCATCTCCGCCACCGTCGCCCCGTGCCGACACCTCGAGCACGTCCCCGCCGCCGGCTTGCTCCGCCGCACCACGCTCTTTTGATCCACCAAGAAACAAAAACACACCATCAAGTCTAGGTCTTCAACTTTGTGAATATGAGGATATATACATGTAAGTTTTTTCTCAAATGAGCAAAATAGCCTTTATATATAGTATTGTTACATTTTATATTTGGGTTAATTATAGTCGACGATGTTATTGGTCTACACATTTTGCTGGCCGACTTCAAGAAAATAAAAGAAGAATTAATGGAATGTAAATTAAATTAAACTATAGAGTCCTGTATTTATCTAAGTATCTAACAATTAACAACCGAACTTTAATTAATGCAGCTTGTGTATAAAACGTTTTTTGGCACGTACACGTGTAGTAGTGTGTGGATGGAGAGAGAGAAGTATGAAATTGGATTAAGAAGAATATAGATGAGATATGGGATGACTGCCACATGTAATTTTAATTATGTATTGAGGAAACAGTCAACATATTTATAATAAATTGGATCAAAAGAATAGTTGACTACTCTTAGCCCTAATCTTTTGTGAGACCTCATTAAAATGGACTATAGCTAGGTAGATATAAACTATATTCAATTCATGTTAGGGATCAAAGTGACCTGTTAACGTATTAGCAATATTTAGAATTCACTATTTAAAAATCCATATAATCATGCACTATCAATAGTACAATTGGTAGGGTATTGAAAGTGTGATGTCACTTGTCATATAATTATTATAAAATTGACAAAATAAGAATGAATAAAAATAATTAAAGTGTTATTAGAGTGTCTGAGGTGGACACTCCAATAGCTCCGCCCCTTTTTTTTACAGCCCCAAATTTTTTGTCCACAACCCCAATTTTTTGTTTCCGCTACTATGGTAGACACTTCCAATAGCCCCCAAATTTTATAATCAATTTTTATTTTAAAATATTTTTAGTTTCAATCAAGTATAATTAAAATCATCGCAATGTAAATAATTAGAAAACGAGCTAATTGGGACCGAATATTCATTGTATTGAAAATTTTAAAATTATACAATGAATATTTAAAATAAAATACAAATAAAAACTCCGTCACTGTCTACTCGGTGTCGGAGTCGGCTTCCTCATCTTCTTCTTCGCCTCCCTCGCTGCTGCCGGCCGCCGTTGCCCCAGGAGCCTCATCAGCCAACCCTACACGACGCTGAATCCGAGTTATGAGCTTCTGGTATATATTCTTGATGTACGGGTCGTCGGTGGCAAGGTATTTGCTGCAAACGTCCTGCAGTTGTTGCATCAACTGCACATCTAGGTTCTCCCTCAAGACCTCGTGGGGACCAGGAACCATGGGATGCGGGATTGGGGCAGGCTGCGGGATGCGCGATCCAGACGAGGCGTACGAGTGGCAAGAGGAACTTCTAGCCCCTCTGGCGTTGCGGATAGAGGCCAGTTGTCCCGGGGGCCGTCCTCGTCTAGTGTGTGTTGGGGCGGGCTCTTCGACTTGCTCGTCGTTCTGCTTGAACGATTGCGAGCCGCTTCCGCTGCAGTAGTCCCCGGCAATGTTGTGTCTTGTACGCTTCGGCCCAGGAGCTCCATCGACCTCTTGCGAGCAGATGGCCTTGAATTTCAGACAATGCTCGAGAATTAGATACTCCTCCCACATTGTGAACTTCGGCCAGCCCTCCGTGTTGTATTGGCCCATCGACAGTGCCTTCACATCTGCTTCGCTTCGGCCACTCTCAGCGTGGAGCAAGTTGTTCTGGTATATGCTCGCGAACCGCTTGGTAGCCGGCAGAATCCTAGACCACTTTTTTGCGGATCTGTTCCGGGTCGCGCTCTCGGGCGCCGCGAGGTTTGAACTCGTTGTATGCCATCAGGACGCGCCTCCAAAAGCTCCCCTTGGTCTGATCGGTGCCCACTATGGGGCCTGATGTGATGGCATCCCACGCCCTCGCCACGGCAATGGACTCCCCTTTAGTGTAGAGCGTGCCCCGTTTGGAGCGCGAGCCATCGCCACTGCCGACGCCGCTGCCCTCGCCACCGCCACTGCCCGAGCCGCCACCGTCGCTGCCCTCGCCACCGCCACCGCCGCCCCTACCGCCACCGCCACCTGCACTGCTTCGGGTCGGAACAGGCATTTCCACCCGTGCTGCAGGCATATCCGAGACGCCGGAACTGAGCAGACCCATCATGGTATCCAGTGCGTCTTGAGCTGCTTCGGTGTAAGAAGATTGGCTGGATAGAAAAGGGGACTCCGGACGCGGCTAGTTAAGTGCGTCGAGGTTGGGTCTGTAATCTCCAAACGCCGAGCGACTCAGATTCCGCTGAAAAGGTTGGGGCGTGAGAGAAGACCTCCACGACTAAGATGGAGGAAGGTGTGGACTCGATGCCCACGGCGGGGGAGATTGACTCCAAATCTACGGCTGGGACGGAGACCCGCCATATTCCGACGGGTGAGAAGGATAGCCGCCATATCCCGACGACTGTGAAGGATTGCCGCCATAGCCTGATTCCTGCGAGCCGGGTGATTCGTCGTCTCCACCGTGGATTTTTTTAGAGTGAAAGTGCAGATAGTGAATGAAGGAAGAGTGTGTGAAAATAGTGAAAAAATGGGTGGTGGAGGAGTGGTATTTATAGAGTTAATTTTTTTAAAAAAAAATTAAATAAAATCGAGGGGGCGCTGGCTCGCCTATCGCCGGCGCACTATAGGCCGGCGCGCCGAAAGGCCGACCGGCTCGTCCTCGCCCCTCCCTCGCCGCATGACCATCCGCCCCCTCTTTTTTCGTCCGCCACGGGGTGGACGTCGCCTCCACTATAAGGTGCCCCGAGATCGCCCCCACTGGGGCTATAGCCGCGGCGGTCCCATAGTGGACACCCTTAGTAGTATGATAATTTCAAAGAGCGGAAAAAAATATGATAGAAGAAAAAAACGTGTCAAATTATGTTATAGAAAAAATGGAAATAGAATAATTTTCATCAAAATGAAAATTTAATAGACTATTAGTTGGACGGATATTTAATATGACTCATATTTTCCTTTTTCTGAAAATATTCTAATGAACTATTCTTTTTTTAATCGAACTTATGATATTATCTCTAAAATCATGAACTTTGCATAAAATTTGGTATTTCCCATGAACTTTGAAATTAGTCTAAAATATCAAAAACTTTGCATTTTGTGTAGTATTTCCCAAACTCACTCAAATAAGATATTTTCATCAAAATTTTATTTTACGTAGGCAACCGTGATACGATTTATGATATTTTAAACCACTTTTTAAGTTCATAACATGTAGGATAAAAAGTCACGTTGAAAACCACATTGATTTAATTGTGTCAAGTATGATAAAAAAAGGCCTAGTAAGTTAGTCAAATATAGTAATAGACATGCCGTGAGAAATACCAAATAAAGTGCAAAGTTTGTGGTATTAAATACTAATTTTAAAGTTCATGATAAATACCAAATTTTAGACAAAGTTCATGGTTTAATAGACCACTTTCCCATCGAACTTCATATGAAGTTGTAATTTTAGTAGATGATCGGAAACGCAATTTCAGTTAATAGAATAACATAAAATGATGTGATGATGATCACACAATTTAAATTATACTACCAAACTATTAATTGAAAGAGAAGTGTCGTACTATTTTTTTTAATAAATCAAAAATCTCGCCTTTTAGGTGGTTTGAGAATTTTGATTTATAAAAAAAATTTAGTACGACACTTCTCTTTCAATTAATAGTTCAAATGGTATTATGATTTAGTATAATATATAACACAAGATAAATAAGAAATCAATGTTTAATAGATGCAAAAAATTAGCGAAGCGATTTGACTTTATGCAAAATTCTAATTATTCTTTCGGTGGGATAAATATTGGTGGAATTTATTAATTTATTTATTGAATAATCTACCTAGATATGTTGAGCAAGTTTATATATGAAGTGAGCAAGGCGAAATATTTGACAATAAGGTTTTATATATAGGTTTTAAAACCTATATCTATGATTTTTATAAAATTTTATATGTATGTTATAAATGTTAATCATGATATTATGATAGTACTATGTAAAAAATATTTTAAAAAAAAATATTTATTACTCCTATTAGCTAATATTAATGGTGTATTTATAAGGGCAAACTGCCTTAAAAGTAATGAACTTTTGCAAAATTCCGGTTTTTCCCACGAACTAAAAAATTGGCGTATAATGTCACGAACTTTACCGGGTTGGTAGTATTTCCCATTTGAGCCGACCCTGTAGTTTTCCGGTTGAAATCTTGAGTACGTGGCAAGCCTAAAATGGCGTGGAGAACGCCGGAAATTCATGGATGTCATTTTCCATAGTCAAAACGACGTTGTTTCAAGAAATATCCATAGACGTCACTGATGACGAGTTGCTCTCTCTGTTGGAAGCTCATTCTCCGTCGACGGCACAAAGGAGGAGGAGGAGGTGGAGGTCGACGGTGCGGAGGAGGAGGTTGACTATTCGGAGGGTTTGGTGATGAAATTGAAGGGATTCTGCCGCAGAATGGCGACGAAGGAATTCTGGATCTTGATGACCTCGTTGAAGAAGGAGCTCGAGCTATTCCAGTCGGAGTTGCCGAAATCCCTCTCCGGCTGCGTGGATCCTGCGAATAGTGCTGGAGGCGATCTTTGAGGTATTCCCGGTGGCGAGCAGCGCGAGCAATAGCATGATTTGGGGTGGGCGTGCGTGTTGTCGATCTCTTTCTCCGGCGACGACGCGGAGGTCGACAATGCCGAGGGTTTGCTGATGAAATTGAGGGGATTCTGCCACAGAATGGCGGTGAAGGAATACTGGATCTTCGTGACCTCGCAGAAAAAGGAGCTCAAGCTTTTCCGGTTGGAGTTGCCGAGCTCGAGCTGTTCCTGTCGGAGTTGCCGAAAGTAGTGCTGCCCACGGTTCGGAACCGGACGGTTCCGGTTCGGAACCGCCGGTTCCGGTTTGGTCGAAGGCGGAACCGGAACCGGACCGTGAGGCTATTTCACGGTTCCGGTTCCGGTTCGAAAACCGGCGGTTCCGGTTCCGGTTCGGAACCGCCGGTTTAGGCGGTTTCGGTTCGGAACCGGCGGTTTCGCGGTTCGATTTTTTTTTTAATTTGAAATTTGGATTTATACAACAATTTGAAACAAGAGTACAAGACAATGTATAATTCAAATAGAAATACGACGAATAAGGAGAAAATGATATCAATTTTATTGAGTTTGAGTTGTAACGGACAACGATACATTACAATTTACAATACATATACATCTACAACTACAACTACAAGTATACAACATACAACAATGTAATATAATTTACAAGTGTCGTCGGACTCGGGAACGTAAATAAAAAAACATGAAATGGGGGGGATTTGAAAAGGGCTTGAGCTCAACTTAAACTTTCAAAGTTAAACTTTTCAAATTTAAGTTGAGTTGCCTACGTATCCACAATTTTATTGAGGAATCAAAGCCCACGTAGTTCTCGGGATGATGACATATTGCTATGTAGAAATGTAGAAATATGGAATAATATATATTTTTTTGTTTTAGCAATTGAGAAAGAAAGACAACTTATAGAACTACAGGAACAAGTATAAGTGTATAACAATGCGTAATAAGAGTAGCGCTTGCGTAATTAAATGGAAGCACGATAGCACAAATGAGAAATTGGAGACAAAGAGAGAGAATTGGGAGATTGAAGAGAGAAACTCTTATGGAAGAATTTGAATTTGAAAAAAAAATTTGAATTTTCGGAAAACCGGCGGTTTTGCCAGAACCGCCGGTTTCCGGGCAAAACCGCCGGTTTTCACGGTTAACCGCCAAAAAACCGCCGAAACCGGCCGGTTTTGCAGCTGAAAAGCTGCCGCCGTCGGCCCCATCCCCGATGCCTTGATATACGCGCCCGAACCGGCGGTTCCGCCGGTTCCAAACCGTCCCGAACCGCCGGTTCGGTGACGGTTCCGGTTCGGAATATGTTGAACCTGAACCGGACCGCGACCCGAATTGCGACGGTTCCGGTTCGGGAAAATTGCCACGGTTCCGGTTCGGAACCGAACCGGAACCGGTGGGCATCTCTAGCCGAAAGTTCTCTCCAGCTGCGTCGATCCTGCGATTCATGCGTGTTGCTGGAGTAGCTAATGCGTGCATTCTATGCAGTCGGGGCCGGGATTTGTTGTGCTGGGCGTTGGTGGTGGCGGCGACGGATGTGAGGAAGATGAGGAAGATAGTAGGGAGGAGGAATGGTGGTGGAGGCATGATAAAGACATGTTAGCTTAATTTGTGATCCACGTCATCCAGTCAACACACACTCAGCAGCCACATCAACTTAAAAAGACACGTCAGCTGCCTTCGTAGCCGGAAAACCCACCATGGAGAAACGACGACTGATTACAAAGTTTGTGACATTATACTCCAATGTTTTTGTTCATAGGAAAAACCGGAATTTGACAAAAGTTCATGACTTTTAAGGCAGTTTGCCCTATTTATAATTATACCCGCCTTGCTTGATCTCTTTTCTTAATTCCAAATAAATAGCATTTGCCATACTACCAACCTTTTTATTCAGTGTAGATATTAATTCAATTAAATGGTTTGTTTCATATTTATGTCAAAAGTCCATATTTAGGCATCTTTTTTAATATAAAAATTCCTACTATTTCAAGCTCTAATTAATGAGACTAGAGCCACTGGCCAATGATCATCCTTTTCAATCATGAAGTAAAAAAATATTTATATAAAAATAATCATGGCCTTTTTTATTGCATTGGAGAAAGCACTGAATATAGAAATTAGTACTCTTAACAACATTAAATAGTAAAAATGAATAAAAGAAGTTCATATACAATGTTGGATTTAGATGAGATCGGATATGATTGATCTCACCAACAACTCATGAGAGTAAAAAGAAAAAAAATTGATGATAATTGATGCACCACAGTATTTCACTATTTTGGCATGACTTTGTTCACTGTATTTAACTCCGCATGTTTTGTTTTGAAAAAAATTATATACTTCCTATAAACAATTATATAAGACCATAAAATATCATAAGAAACTAGCTTTTTAGGATGTATGTGTATGAGATCAAAGTTAACACAATTAAGAATATATGTTCAAATTGGAAATATCATAAGAAACTAGCTTCTTATAAACAATTTATTGCAAATTGGAAAATTTAATTGTCTTAGATACGTGCTAAAATCTAATTCGGGGTTGCCCAAAGGCCCAAACATGTATCCAACATCTATGTTTAAACTTATATTCATTAGGCCCAAAAAAATGTTCTACAAAACTTACATGTTACTACATCCTTATATATAAGCTACATTTTCACTCATTACACCCATTTAATTAGTATAATAATAAAATTAAATGTTAGTAAATATTTATGACCAGCTAATATATACTCATTATACAAATCAAGGTCTTGAATATGAATTATACAACTATAAGAATTGGTTTAAAAACATTGTTGTATACATGTATGGTTCTTAGTGACATAACAACATGTCCAAATGGGGTTGGACTCTACCCCGCCCATATGGGCCGAAAAGCTCTATTAAATTAGGAATTTGGAGTTGTCACTGATTCAAAGGTGCGACAGCTCCACCCCGACCTTTCGGGATTGAAGTTCAATTTCATTCTTCATTCTTCGGGGTGATCATCATGTCGCCTATGCCTTCTGACACTGTCAATGACTTTCTTCACTGTATTCGATCCAACGAGTTTCATTTCCTGAATCCGCAGTCGTCGTGGCGACAACATGTGCCTAAACCAGTTGACGGAGGACTTGGGAATCCTTGTGAGGTTGTTGTTGAAGTCAACATAGTAAAGCCCAAACCTCTTTGTGTAGCCCATGTTCCATTCCCAGTTATCCAGCAGTGACCACGCGAAATAGCCTCGAATGTCACACTTATCTTGCCTATATTCATTCATGCTCGAATCGTTAGCCCAACGTCTCGTTTTCGACTAAAATTGATTGAAATTTTGGCTAGAATCAAGCTAGCCTCTTTATGAAAATTGGATTGAAAGTTCAATGATTGTAAAATCAGAATTTGATTGACGTTCAATAATTTATAAATATGGTCTCAAATTAGTACTCGTACCTTATTGCAGCAGAGAGGTTTAAGAGATAGTCCCTATGATAATTTACTCTCTTATCATCTTGTAAGGCCTTCTCTAATGATACTAAAAAATTATTGGGATCATCCATTCCTGCAAAATCATAAGATGCTTAAATTTCGTAACTGCAGAGATAATTATCCAATTATATATAGACCATCACAAACACCTTACTATTCTTATTTAATTTATTTATGTATTTACCATTTTCAGTAATTATTACTGGTGGATTCCCATATTTGTCTTTGATGTAGTTTGCAAGACTACGTATACCCCATGGAACGATATATAGCCAACTCGACGCTGCCTGAAAACAAGAAAATCATAAATTAAAAAATATTGTTGCGTTGGTCTAGTGGTATATTGGTCAATGTCTGAACGCAAAAGTTTTAGTTCGCGTATGATGCGACCTTCAAAGTTTAGGATATGGGTTCTCTTACCCGATCTCCAATTTTAACTCCGTGCTTCGAATCTGAATTGGACACAAACAAATAAGATTAGTTCCCGTGTCAACAAGTAGCAAATTAAGAGTAAAAACGACGTCGTTTAGCATCTCACGAGATGTAATGATGGCTGAATCCGTGGACGCGTCCTGCAAAATGAGCTTAGCAAGCCGCATCCTATCATTGCGCACATACAACGTTGTGTAGTGATTTATACCAATGAAATCAAGGGTCCCCTTAAGGAATTGGGACACCTTGGGTCCGATTTTAGGTAGCCTCTCACCCACCAACTTCTGCATTGAAAGAGGATATTTCCCAAGTAGAAGTGGATCAAGGAACCTGATTTAGATTTCCCAACTTTAATTTAATTATGTCACACCAATTTATTAAAATTACCATCAAATTTTTAATGTTCTTCTTATTAAAGTCCCAAGTTGGTCAAGATATTTTTTCAGCACGAGTTTGAAAAAATAGTGTTTTATGAGTTAAAGTAGAAAGAGAATAAGGTAAGTCTGAGAATAAAATGAATAAATGACATGAATGAGGAAATGACTCATTTAACTTTGGAATTTTGAAAAGAAATATGAATCGATTAACTTGGGAAGGAGGGATCACGAGTGGTGAATTTGTTACCATCCAAGTCCGAAATCTAAGGCTCTTTTGGCAGCATCTACATCTTCTTCACTCTCGGAAATTGGCTCGTACCACTTGGAATCCAATACTATCCCCACCATACCTTTTTGATTTTTCTGGAGGAAAAATCACATTTATTAAAATGGTTAAGGTCCAAAATTAAAATCCTATCTGTCCATGAAATAAAAATGTATGTCTTAATTTCCGTGCTCAAAAGAAATGCTTCAACGCTAATGGGATGGAGGAGTTTTGATCGAAGATGCAAGTGAAAGTACCTTGAAATTGGTGTGATAGGTGCGATAAGCCGCGGCATGAGAAAGCAGAACATTATGCGCTACAACGTAGGGTTCAACAGAAGATTCTCCGGCTTTGCAGATTAGATGTCCAAGAATGGAGCATCTTCCTGGTGCTTGAACACCAAAATTATAACCTTGCATTGCAATGCCATGAGGCTCATTGAAAGTCATCCAATGCTTCACTCTATCACCAAATTCTTTGAAACATATATATGCATACTTCTCAAAATCATGTCTGCACCAAAATTTATGGATGATGCTAAGGTACGCACTAAAACAGTTTTATACGTATGTGTAAAATATAATTATTCGAGAAAAGGTGACATACACTACTAGATTGCTTAGTAGTCCCCCATATGCATCTTCTAGCATTTGTGGAAGATCCCAATGGTACAAAGTCGCATAAGGCTGGATTCCTTACATCAAAAATTGTTTTATTTAGATCTAAGTATGCATGTAAGAAAATTTAGAAATTAATTAAATTTTAATTGAACCTTTTTTTATCAATGAATCGATGAGATTGTTGTAATAAGCTATCCCTTGAGGATTTGGTTCACCTGTTCCATCTGCGAATTTATTGTTAGGTGGGAAAATAATGTTTTTACTATCAAAAAGTGATTTTGAGATTAGATTCTTACTAGGCAAGATTCTAGACCAAGATATGGAGAATCTATAAGCATCCATTCCTAAATCCGCCATCAAATCTATGTCACTCTGTCACATATACGAGGTTGATGCATCATCCAAACCAAATTCAAGATCATTAATTGACTAAATTCTTTAGTATAGTATTGTATTGTATACATCCACAAAAAGTAAGAGTCATATTTTCCTATATTTATTTTATTCTTCAAAATTAATCTCTATTTATGTATAATAAATATATCTTTCTATTATTCATGGATGAATGTACTATATTGAATAAAAAAATATTTCCATTAGTTTAAGAGATAGTGTATACATTTTGTCATTGTGCTGGCATTCTTATCCTCCTCAATATTCTATCTCAACATTTTCGCCCTTGAAACTTATCAAAATCAAAGATTCTTTACATCGTCATCTTCTATCCTATAAACTGATTATTTAAAGGTCAAGTATAACCAAACTTGATTAATTAGTAAATTCTTAATTTTATCTGACTTTGCAAGCGAGTTAGATTGCCTCATTATGCCAACATGCCACTAAAAATCTGGCCTCATTAATAACATCAAACTTGATATGCAAGATCAGAATTTGTTCTTAAAATTAAAATGGCATTAAAACTTATAATAAAAAAAAACTACCTTGAACCGATGATATTGATCAACCGCAGTGTCTGCATTGCTGAAATCCAATATTCTCCCTATTTTTCCGATGAAAACATAATGTTATTATTTGTTAACTCATTCACGAGGGTTCGAAGATATTGTCATGTGTTGTCACCAATCAGTCATAATCACATAAATCGATAAAAAAAGATATACTCCCTCAGTCCCGCACTACTTCACTTATTTTCTTTCTGTGCGTCCCAAGTTATTTGCACTCTTTCCATTTTTAGTAACAATTTATACCTATAGCCGTAATTGTTGACTTTGTCTATCACTTATTCCTTAATCTCCGTGCCCAAAAGGAAAGGTGCGAGTAGTGCGGGACGGAGGGAGTATAATTTTTTACAATTGTAAATTGACTTACTTAACATAACATGTGACATTATGTCCAAACCACTTAACTTTTACTCAGTCAGAGAGAGAGAGAGAGATCACCAACCTGGTTTCCTAGTGAATGTATCCCATATGCTTTCCCCTTTATCCCCTTCATTTGCAGCTCCTTCAAACTAATAAACATCACCATATCCAATCACAAACACAAGAAACTCTCACTTATAATGTTTGGCTTCTATTCATATAACATGGCTGAATTTTTGATATTTTACGTGAATCATTGTACAAAATTGGCCCTCATCTCATCAAAACAAAACATAGGAAAATTTATTATTTCGAAATTTCAAACTCGAAATTCAGAATATACAAGCACCTAATAAAACAAATTTATTTCTCCATTTCTCGCACGCCTTCATCTCATCAAAACAAAACACAGGAAAAATTATTATTTCGAAATTTCAAACTCGAAATTTAGAATATACAAGCACCTAATAAAACAAATTTATTTCTCCATTTCTCGCACAAACATATATGTATATATTGTTAAAACTCTTAAATCTGGTCTCATCTTCCACTCGTGAGATAGTTATAAGATATAAAGAGAAAACCATCATCGACTTGGGTCCGCTCTGATACCATATTAGAAATGGGTCACACCCCCCTTAAAAAGCCTTATACGGGGGAAAGTTATCCACACTTATATAAATTATATGGGATTTTCACCAAGTCGACGTGAGATAGAATTTAGAGAATTTAACATATATCAAACCTGGTAAGCTGAAGAAGCAGTTCCAAAAACAAATCTATCTGGAAAATCATCTCTGCTAATCGACTGAGACTCCACAACCAACACACACAAAAATAATAATGTAAGGATTTCTCCCATTAATTTCGTGATCATGCACAAATTAAATGTGTCACAAAACGAAGTTTTTGGTATCGGTTTATATATAAAGAGAAAAAAGTGGGATTGTGATGAAACAAAGAATATTTTGGAAGCCACGAAAATAGGAAGATGACGAAACGACGACGGATTGTCGCTGTCAAAAAGGCGTAGGGCGATGGGCTTTTCAGTTGGCGGTGTCTTAAGCAATCTCTCCTTTTGCTTACACGTTTTAAAAAATTAGCATACTAAGTAAATTCAGAAGCAACTTATATACAAATACAATTGGTGTGTGGTTATGTAATAAATAATGGTCACTATTTTGAGATAGGACCAACTGCAAAAAAGTGGATATAATTTATTGCAAAGGTCGGTTTTGATCATGGAAAGATAACAATTTTTATGCATAAACATGTTTTTTTAGTGACCCAACAACTCTGATCATGTTCTTTTATGTTATACTAATCCATTCGTCTCAAATAATCGATTTAATGGATCGTTTTATGCATTGGACGAGCTACATCTACATAGTGGAGTGAGGGACTCTAATTTTGAAACTTTTTAGATATATTTTAGTAATTTATGTGAAAATAACAATTTTATAAAATAAATATTAAGTATTTCTTAGTTGGATTTGAGAATCAAGAATTTGTATTAGAGAGCTTTAATTATATTATTGATTCATTAATTTATTATTCCACATTGTTCTAAGATTATAATGATATTTTAAATTTTGGAGATTTATTAAAGTTTAGTAACTTGAGTTTAATTTCTGTAATGATGTTAATAATAACTTTGCTGAGTGTAGGGATCAGACCAGTCCTTTTTCTTTGAATTAGAGTTGTTACCAGATCCACTATTAGATTCATTCCCCCTCTGGATTTAGGTCTATCTCTGACATTCAGAGCCTTATTAAAAGTATTTTTATCAGCCGCCATTTCCCTTAATTCAAGTTCTTTAGATTTTAGGGAGCTAATGATCAAGTCCAAAGGGGCAGAGTCTCTGCAATACTTAATGGCAGCTTTCACATCACTGTAAGAATTAGGTATGACATTCATTAAAGCAATACTAGTGTATTCATCGTTAGTTTTATTACCAGATCTTTTAATATCCTGCACACTTTTCTGAAACCTATCCACATTATCATCAATATCCTTAGCAAGATCAAACTTAAATTTGAACAACTTTTCAAGCAAATACATCCTGGAGGACATAGAAGTCTCAGTGAACAGAGTATCAATATGTTTCCATATTTCAGAAGCAAATTCAATACGATCAATTTTCCTAATCACAGAATCAGACAGATTAAGCACAATAGTAGCTCTAGCCAACTCATTCATCTCATCCAGCTTTTCTTGAGGAGTGTCGTCAGGTAAAGAGCCATCAACAACTTTAAACACTTTTTGCTGAATAAGAATACATTTCAATTTTTGTTTCCAAATCAAAAAAACATTTTTGCCATTGAAATGAATCAAACCAACATGTTGAGCCATTTTTGCAAACAAACAACTTAGCATTTCAACACAAACAGACAGAATAGCTTTCACAGGCAAGCAACACATATACACTGACTGCCAAATCCTGACTGTCACTAGCACACTGGCTAAGGCTATCCCAGTTCGCAATCACTCGCTACTGGAGGGTGCAGGGGGTCACTTAGGCAGCAAAGGTGCTTGGTGGCTAGGAAATTAGAAGCCAGTAAAGAAAACCAGAGCAAGGAGCAGAAGCAAGAAAAAAAACAAAGAAAGCACACGCAAGAAAGATCTTAAATCTTTGCCAGAGACTATCTACCAGCAAACAATAGCCCAAGCCTATGATTGGCACTAAACAGAAACATAAAACGCTAAAAAAGAAGAGGTTACAATCAATTTACCAGAGTGAATCCCCACTCGAAGGAGGATTCCACGTGCCCACCTCCTTAATGTGATGTTGAACAAAAAACTTTGGTAACAAATTTGAATACGCAAATTAGGCCCAAAACATAGGCAATATATGTAAAATAAAAACATGCATTTCCGTATTAATTTTTCAATATGCCCTCTTGAGAAAAACAATATGCCTAATCCATCAATATTGTATGTAACAACGTCTCTTATTTGTCTCACATTAACCGTATCAAATTCATTTTCACTCATAAATGACAACTATGTATAGTATAGAAATCAAAACATAATTGGAAATATCAATTTCTTTCTCCTTTCTTTTTTCGTATTTTAAAAGGCAATATTTATACATTAAGCAGTTTGTTTTATGTTAAAAAAAGCTCAAAATCAACCACCTGGTGAATTGAAGATTCGGCTTAATCAAAAACTAAAAGACCTTTACAATTGCAGCAATTAAAAGGCGATTCTGCCGCCTTGGCGGCCCTCACACTCCGGTCCGACATCATGTGAGGGGGTTAAATCAGGATATGCAGCAGCCCGTTAAAGGAGAGGCCTTAACTCACTGACTGCCAGAAATCCATCTGCCAAAGCCTCATACTTATGCCCAAGAGATGGAAGCAATTACGACAACAATGAGATTAATACCAATATTGACGACAACAGCAACATCAACAAAAATTTACTTTTAGTTTTGAGCACAATAAATTCTCTCATGAAAGACGAACTTTCTCATAGAAATGGCATGTTTTTTATATGTAAACCTAATAAAGTTGAATTTTGTGTGGAAAATGTAGAATTTAGTAAATTGACTTTTAAAAAACACTTTTGAAAACTTGTGCCAATGACGTAGCTCGACATTTCATGTGTCAAGACCCAAAGAAGATACGTAGTAGTATTTCAAAACTTTCTCAGTGTGGGGATCAGACTAGTCCGGATTCACTAATTACCGAGACCTCTTTGTTCTTGTATAAGAGAGCTCAGCCAAACTCTCAACCACGCGGCTGATTTAATCAAGATTACAAGTATGTTTACAAGTAATATAACCTAGCTATTACAAGTCGTGACAGAAACCCTAGCTAGCTCCTAGATTAACAGCAACCTGCACACTCAAGAAACAAGTTAGTAATAACAAGCAAGATCTTGTATTCCATGATAGAACAAAGCATATTGATATAAGGTTTCATTACATTAGAGATATTGTAGAAAAAAAGTGAAGTTTTTTTTCAAAAAGTGCATACTGATAGAAATCCTGTTGACATGGGAACTAAGAGCTTACCTTTTGAAAAACTTCTTTTCTGCATAAAATTTTTACATTTTGACCTAGGATAGGTTGCACTCTTTTCTGTAGTGCCCAACTTCTCCACAATTAAAATACTTCCTGAAAGATTTTTGGTCCTTGCTATTGGACCTTGACCTGTTCATTTGGAAGCTTTGAAGTGGCTTCTGAGATACCTTAAGCTTACTGCTAAGTATGGGTTGTGCTATTCTAAATGTGATGAAGGTGTTACACTAACTGGATTTGTTGATTCTAATTATGCAAATGACAGTGATAAGAGGAAGTCAACCACCTTCTATGTGTTTACTGTCTGCAGGTCTTGCATTAGTTTAAAGTCTCAGTTGCAGCACATAATGGCCATATCAACATGATTTCTATTAGTATGTACTTTTTGAAAAGAAGTTTTTCAAAATGTAAGCTCTTAGTTCCCATATCAGCAGGATTTCTATTAGTATGTACTTTTTGAAGAAAAACTTCACCTTTTTCTACAATATCTCTAATGCAATAAAACCTTACATCAATATGTTTTGTTCTATCATGGAATACATGATTTTTACACAATTGAATAGCAGACTGAGAATCAGAAAACACAGTAGGAGGGGATTTCACAAACTTCAGCTTAGAAAGCACTCCCTTTAACCACACAGCTTCTTTCATTGCCTCTGTTATGGCAATATATTCTGATTCAGTAGTGGATAGGGCCACTATGTGCTGCAACTGAGACTTTAAGCTAATGCAAGACCTGCAGCCAGTAAACACATAGGAGGTGGTTGACTTCATCTTATCCCTGTCATTTGCATAATTAGAATCAACAAATCCAGTTAGTGTAACACCTTCATCACATTTAGAATAACACAACCCATACATAGCAGTAAGCTTAAGGTATCTCAGAAGCCACTTCAAAGCTTCCAAATGAACAGGTCAAGGTCCAATAGCAAGGACCAAAAATATTTCAGGAAGTGTTTTAATTGTGGAGAAGTTGGGCACTACAGAAAAGAGTGCAACCTATCCTAGGTCAAAATGTAAAAATTTTATGCAGAAAAGAAGTTTTTCAAAAGGTAAGCTCTTAGTTCCCATGTCAACAGGATTTCTATCAGTATGCACTTTTTGAAAAAAAACTTCACTTTTTTTCTACAATATCTCTAATGTAATGAAACCTTACATCAATATGCTTTGTTCTATCATGGAATACAAGATCTTGCTTGTTATTACTAACTTGTTTCTTGAGTGTGCAGGTTGCTATTAATCTAGGAGCTAGCTAGGATTTCTGTCAAGACTTGTAATAGCTAGGTTATATTACTTGTAAATATACTTGTAATCTTGATTAAATCAGCCGCGTGGTTGAGAGTTTGGCTGAGCTCTCTTATACAAGAACAAAGAGGTCTCGGTAATTAGTGAATCCGGACTAGTTTGATCCCCACACTGAGAAAGTTTTGAAATACTACTACGTATCTTCTTTGGGTCTTGCCACATGAAATGTCGAGCTACGTCATTGGCACAAGTTTTCAAAAGTTTTTTTTAAGTAATTTACTAAATTCTACATTTTCCACACAAAATTCAACTTTATTAGGTTTACATACAAAAAACATGCCATTTCTATGAGAAAGTTCGTCTTTCATGAGAGAATTTATTGTGCTCAAAACTAAAAGTAGATTTTTGTTGTTGTTGCTGTTGTTGTCAATATTGGTATTAATCTCATTGTTGTCGTGTAATTGCTTCCATCTCTTGGGCATAAGTATGTGGCTTTGGCAGATGGGTTTCTAGCAGTCAGTGGGTTAAGGCCTCCCCTTAACGGGCTGCTGCATATCCTGATTTAACCCCCTCACATGATGTCGGGCCGGAGTGTGGGGGCCGCCAAGGCGACAGAATCGCCTTTTTTTTGCTGCAATTGTAAAGGTCTTTTAGTTTTTGATTAAGCCGAATCTTCAGTTCACCAAGTTGTTGATTTTGAGCTTTTTTTTTAACATAAAACAAACTGCTTAATGTATAAATATCGCCTTTTAAAATACGAAAAAAGAAAGGAGAAAGAAATTGATATTTCCAATTATGTTTTGATTTCTATACTATACATAGTTGTCATATATGAGTGAAAATGAAATTGATACGGTTAATGTGAGACAAATAAGAGACGTTGTTACATACAATATTGATGGATTAGGCATATTGTTTTTCTCAAGAGGGCATGTTGAAAAATTAATACGGAAATGCATGTTTTTATTTTACATATATTGCCTATTTTTTTGGCCTAATCTTGCGTATTCAAATTTGTTACCAAAGTTTTTGTTCAACATCACATTGAGAATGTGATTTGTATGGAAAGAGAGAATGGTGATATAGATTAAATTACACTTAATATGATTGGTATGTTAATGAAATAAGATATACCTTGTCGATTTGAACTATAATTTCAAACTGTTTTCAATATCTTATATATTCCCAAAGGATGTTGATTTAAATTAATGAACAGAATATCATAAATTGATTTGTTAATGATCGAATTATCCTAATATTTTAAATTTATCAATTCAATACATAACAATTGTTCAACGAATTACAAAGTGAGTTATGTCATAACATTTTCTTATTCTCATATTTTTAAAAATAAAATATTAATATCCTTGTATACAACTTACTTCTGGAACAAAATAATAAGGTTATCTTTGAAAGGTGATGTTGAAGGTTAGCCAGTGCGAAGGGAGAGGAATGTAGAGAGTAAATTCTTACTATAGCATGAGCCCAATTGAAACCAAAAACTGGGCTAAACCCAAATATGACCATCTCATTCAATATCCCACTAAAGGTATATTCTTACTATAGAGCCCAATTGACAAAATATGGGCTAAGCCCAAATATGACTATCTCCCAAAACGAAGCAGTTGGGAAACCCTAATTTCACCCAAACCTTAAATCCCTAAATCTATATCCACCACTCCTCCCTCCACATTTCTACCGCCGCCGCTGCTGCTGCTCTCCTCCCCCCTCACACACTCACACACCAGCACAATGGGACGTGTGATCAGAGCTCAGCGTAAGGGAGCTGGCTCCGTCTTCAAATCCCACACCCACCACCGCAAGGGCCCGGCGCGCTTCCGCTCCCTCGACTTCGGCGAGCGCAACGGCTACCTCAAGGGCGTCGTCACCGAAATCATCCACGATCCCGGCCGCGGCGCGCCCCTTGCTCGCGTGACCTTCCGCCACCCCTTCCGATTTCAGCACCAGAAGGAGCTCTTTGTCGCCGCCGAGGGCATGTACACCGGTCAATTTGTGTACTGCGGGAAGAAGGCAAACCTCGTCGTCGGAAACGTGTTGCCTCTCAGATCCATTCCCGAGGGAGCTGTCGTTTGCAACGTGGAGCATCACGTTGGAGATCGCGGCGTTTTCGCTAGGGCTTCTGGAGATTATGCGATTGTCATCTCTCACAACCTCGATAACGGAACCACAAGGTAAATTTCTCGCTGGTTGTTTGATTTGGCTCAGCTATTGACAAGTATGAGTATGGTGCCCTTTGAAACATAATTTATTTTCTATTTTCCAACGATTCAATCCGTGGTTGTGAAGATTTCTCTATGTTTTTTTGTTTATATATCTGTTTACTGCTATTATTGATTTTGCTGTAATTTGATACTTGGATATGATGTTGCTGTGCAATTGTTATGAATTTAACTTGCTACTATTATTCATTGCTTTAGCTGTAATTGGATACTTAGCTATGATGTAAGTTTAGAATTGAAGTATTGTTTGTGGAAATGACAAAATTTTAGTACTACTAATTTTCATGAATCCCAGAATTATATCAATTTTTTTCTCACAAAGTTATTATATGGCTTCATAGTTCAGTGTAGCTAATCTATGCCTCTTAATTTAAAACTGAATTATATCTTCAAGTGGTTATGTCATCATCAGTTTGAGATTTTGAAGGTTTTGACATTTTGATTTCATGAGATTTGTTAATGTTAATTTAATACTATGAATTAGATGCTGTAACAATCAAGTTTCATTTGTACTCTACAAAATTCTATATTATGGTTGGTGTCTATATCTTTGGCTGAATTGATAATTTGGCTGCTTATTTTAGTTTATACTTTATACTCAATTATTGTTCCTGTTCTGTTCATTTCTTATGCGTCTGATCTGTTATGATCATATGATGGTATTGAATATTGTTCTTGCTTTGTAATCATCATTTGTCACCCAATTCTCCTAATGTGTTGTTGGTGCTCGCATTTAAAGATACACTACATTGAGAAATCTGTTATTCCTGCAGGGTGAAGCTCCCATCCGGTGCAAAGAAGATTGTGCCAAGTGGCTGCCGTGCCATGGTTGGGCAGGTTGCCGGAGGTGGGAGAACTGAGAAGCCGATGTTGAAGGCTGGAAACGCTTATCACAAGTTCAGAGTGAAGAGGAACTCATGGCCCAAGGTTCGTGGTGTTGCTATGAATCCCGTGGAGCATCCTCATGGTGGTGGTAACCATCAACACATTGGTCATGCCAGTACTGTTCGTCGTGATGCACCACCTGGCCAAAAGGTTGGTCTTATTGCTGCCAGAAGAACTGGTCGTCTCAGAGGACAAGCTGCTGCTACAGCTGCTAAGGCTGACAAGTCTTAAGTATTTTAAGCTTGTTATCTTTTTTATCTATATCGAATTTGAATTGGATTTGGTTTTTGAAATGCAACGTTTTGTTTATGGCATACTAAATTTTGTTTGGATTATTGAATTCTATTGTTCTAATAATTGCTCCTTTATTTTGTTTGATTTCATTTATTCTGTTACACTTTGTTGGGATTATTCAGTTCTGTACTTCTTATCTGTTTAACTAGAACTAGTATTTATAATTTATGTCAAAGAATTATGTATATTGATTGTGAGAATCTTTTTGGTTGATTGTTAGAATAATTTATTCTCCCAATCATTTTTTTCGGTGGAATCCAACTGATCCTGCTCGACCGGGCTTGCGGATTAAGGCCGAGAGTCTCTCGGCGGGTGATCGGGCTTGCGGATGGCAGGGTTTGAACCCGTAACCTCAAGGTCACCACAGCTCCGTGCTGCCAATTGCGCTGCGACCCGTTGAATAGAATCAGAATCAGTAGCAATGGAATTTATACAATTAAACTTTCTAGTATATTTATATTTATCTTGATGATCAATTAATTCCAATAAGTATAGTCTTCAAAATAAATCAATGTCAATATTAAAGCTATAGCTTGTAAAGAAGGGAACTTTTTTTTACGCAAAAATCTTCATTCCCAAAATGTATACTTGAAATTAAATATAATCCAAAACATATATTTAAACAAAATCAACGCAATTGAGCAGCACCTTCTCCCTCTTCCATCCCAGCCATGGTATCATACAACGGCCGATTCAAAGTCTCCGGCAACAAAAACGCCAGCGTCCCTCCTGCCAACCCGCACACTCCGAACACGAGAAACGGCACCCTCTCCCCCATCACCACCACGAACGGCGCCAGTATCGCCCCCATCTGTGCCGCCTGCGTTGCGCACCCCAGCGCCGCGTTCCTCACCACCGTCGGAAACAGCTCCACCGTGTAGATAAACAGCAAGTTATACGTCCCCGCCATCCCGAATATCCCGAGAATCCCACAAACCATCCTCACCGTCTTCCACGCGCCATATGCCTTCATCATCCCCCCCGCGAGGCAGAACGCGCTGCTGGACCACTGCGTCCCGATGCTCAGCGGCTTCCGGCCGAAAGTGTCGAGTAGCAACGCCGTGAGGAGGAACGCCGGCATCTCTGCCACCGCATTGAGGAACACGTTGAGGTGGAGGTTGGTGCCGAGGTTCACCACGTTGAGGCTCAGCCCGTAGTACACGACGGAGCAGAAGAAGTTGATCGCTACGGCGAGGAAGAGGCGGACCCGCGTCAGTGGGGTCCGCACCACGTCCACTAAGGATCCTGTGATTATGGCAGCTTCCTTAGTGGACGTGCACTTATGTTGACCGGTCTCCTCGTCTAGTGCGAGGAGGGCCGTCTCGGGCAAGTCCTGCCCGTTGGACCGCGCGATGGAGCGCATGGTCCGCATGGCAGACCCCACATCGGCCCGGACAAGGTGCCAGCGCGGGGACTCAGTGACAAAGGGGAGGACGAGGACGAGGAAGAGGATGGAAGGGACGGATGTGGCGATGTAGAGGGCCCGCCACGACGGGAAGATGTAGGCAATGCCGGTGAGGGCCGCGATCCCGCCCGAGAAGAAGTAGAAGGTGGACATGCCAGCTGCACCACGGCGGGTGGGGCCTATGGGCTCGGTGGCGAGGACGAAGGCACAGAGGCCGACCCCGCCCGTGCTGAACCCCGTGAGGAGGCGGAGGGCCGCGTAGACGGGGTAGGTCGGGGAGAGGGCGGTCAGGCAACCGAAGATGGCATTCAGTATGCAAACAATTACTAGGGAGCCTTTCCTTCCCAATCTAGAGTCCGAGAGGTGTCCAAATACTCCAGCACCTGACCAAATCATATTCAATTTGTGATTAATACACTATAGTTCAAAAATGATACTCTACTACTAGTAAATTCTAATTACATTTAGTTATGGTGGAGGTATACACAAGTTCTCTCCAAAAATGAATTTTGAGATTATTTAATTGATTATAAATACGTTTCATATACGGAGTATATTTCTCCTATACTCACCACTACTTTCCACATCCATATACTTCCTCCGTCCATGAAATGTTGTATAGTTTTTCTATTTTAGTCCGTCCGTGAAAAGTTATTAACTTCACTTCTTCTTTTTCTATTTTTGGTAAATGAACTCTATTTTCCACCAACTATTTTTACTCACATTATATTATAAAACTAATATATAAATGTGGGACCGTCATTCAACTAACTTTTTCAATTTATTTTCTTCACATTTCTTAAAATATATGTTGAATCAAACTTGAACAATATTTCATGGATAGAGGGAGAGTATTAAAATAGTAAAGTTAGGTATATCCTATGTAAGAAAAGCAATAGTTAGAATATAGCAATAGTAGTAGTAGTAGTAAAAAGTGAGAAACTTTAATGATGAACACTACTAAAGCAGCTATTCAGTTTCTACACGCCGCTAGCTATAATTTAGATTTAAATTAAAATATGCATATATTTGAGTATGGAATTTATTGCATAGATATGTTTCACGGGAAAAAAGCATATAATCTGATCTAACTTTGCTACATGAATTCACTTAAACAGACCCGTCGAATTTTATTTTTCGATAATATGATAGGTGTCACAATTTCGAAAATTGGGTCCAATAAAATGAAGACAGGTGCTACAGGGATATGCGTGCTTTCACCACGCCTTTATTTACTTTTTCATTTATTTTACTGCTATATAATGAGATTAATATGCAAATTGATTTATTATTTATTGAAAGATTAATACTCCTATGAAAATTATCTAAACTAAGTCAAACTATTATGGGTATCTCTTCTAATTGTTCAACAATATCTATACTATCAGTAAATTGATTACATAAAATGTCAAAATATGATACATATCTCTAGATTCCTACCGTTCACACATTTATTTTACTCAATTAAGCATTATCTATCCTATTTTATACATTTATCTTGAATCTATTAAATTACTAAATAAGCAGCCGGAAAAGCATACCGATCATACATCCGGCGAAGAACAAGGCCTGAACCAAGCCCACCTTATACTTGTCGCCGCAAATCAATCCAAACTCCGCCACCGTCGAGCTCCCCTTCCCCTCCACCCACTCCCACGTGCCAGCATCCATCCCGCACGTGTCGCAATCCCCGCCGCCGCCGACGCACCGCCACGCTGGCTCGCGGTCGGCGAATATCACAACCATGGTGTGGAACGCCTCCAGCGCCAACGCCATGCTGGTTAAGACAAAGTGGCGCAGCTGCCACCGACCGAACTCGCCGCAGTACTTTTTCAGCATATCGTCCATGCATAATCTCTCCGTCTCCGCCGCCAGCAGCGGCGACTGAAGCCCCGCCTCCGGTCGCGAGTTTTTTGACATTTAATTTTATTTTTTATTTTTTTTTTGGTTGGATTTTTAGTTTAGAAGTGGTGGCTGAGGATAGGGATTGAGATTTGAATGTGGGAATAAATTAAGAAGATACTAAGGACGCGTTTTGTAGTGGGGATGGGAAATCATCTGTTAGGACAATAAATTAGATTATGGAAGTGGATTAGGCATAGATACTATCATATCACCATGCCCTTTTGTAGCATTGATAACTCAGCACATTATCATGCCCCACGTTTGGTAGCTCGTCCCAAAATTTTGGATAAACTTTATTTGGTCATTTTTGTCCCCATTTATAACTGTGAAACCACTTTTGCCCCTTCTAGAAACCTACTGCAACTTGCACCAAATAAACCCGCGCCAATCCCCCTTTTGGCTCTACGATGAAATTTTCCAAATATGCCGGCGGGAAATGAAATTCACAGATCTAAGAATCTTAACTTTGATATATAGTAGGGTCCCATTTGTACAAGGATTACACCCACCACATTAATTGAAAGCCATTCAATGGGGGATTCAATGCGCAACGAGCACCTGCGTGGAGGAGGCGATGGCAGTCAGGCTACGCCCTATTTTCATTCATCCGTCGTAAATGGTGTTGGGCTTTCGTTATTTTTGAATCTTATTCGTCTTATTTTTGTTTCAGCTATGGGACGAGGGCGTTCCTCGCGGAAACAGAGCCATTGTGACCGCTCTAGGAGAGCGTGGAGCGACAGGGAGGAGATGCACTTCATAGCTTCCCTGAAGGAGTTGGTTGCGACTGGATGGAAGTCCGACAATGGCTTCAGATCGGGATATCTTTTCAAGTTGGAAGAATCGATGCGCCGCGAGTTCCCGACCACTGATTTGAGGGTCAGCCCGCATATCTCATCAAAGCTTCACACTTGGAAAAAGTTTTACTCTGCTGTGTCCTCAATACTGGAAAGGAGTGGTGTTGGGTTCAACAACCACGACGACTACAAGATCGACTGTGACGAGCATCAATGGACTGAAATAATCAAGGTTGTATGCAACTATTATCATTAGCAATCACTTATTAGTTAGCATTTATTTACTGATTCATACATTTGTTTGGGTTAATTTGTTATGCTATCATTGATTTCCCAACTGAATGGCTTTGTTCGTATGTCTCAGGCTGACAGTGCTGCTCGTTTTCTTCGTTACAAGTCGTGGCCGTATTACAATGACTGGAAGATTGTCTTCGGCAAGGATCGGGCTACAGGCAACAGCTCACAGGATACTGATCGGGCTAATCAAATGTACGCCTCAGGATCACGTGAGGCGTACAGTGGAGGAGCGAATGCCAACCAACCAGGATCGGATGATCTGCTCGATGGAGAGGGATTGAATGATCAGGGAACACCTGACGACCGGACCGACAGTGTCTATAGCAACGCCGTTGAAAGTGAACGCACTGGTGCAAAGAAACGTAAACGGGGTGATGCACTTGATGGGCTTATCGATGTGATTGGCAAACTGCACGAAGACACCAATGCAAGGCTGGACCGACTATCAGCTCGCATTGGATACGAGTTTGATGTTACCAAGGCAAGGAAGGAGGTGTTCCATATGATGGGTCTTATTCCGGGCCTCACCCTATCCCAAGTGTTCATCGCTTCGGACGCTATACTTGCTAGGGTTGAATGCCTCGACTACTTCATGAGTCTGCCGGAGGGTGCACGTCAACCGTATGTGTGGCATGCTCTTGAGCATTACACGGGTAACTAGTATGGGCTGGGTTGTGATATGTGTGGGTCCTTAGGATGGGATGTACTAGTCTTTTGTGAACATCGTAGGCCACAAGCAATGGACACATTATATAGTGTCTTCCTATTTTGTAATGTGAATATCGTATGCAATCTAGGCCACTACTAATGAATTATGCTTTGCTTAATGCTTGGTACTTCCTGATGTCTACTGCATACAAGTGCAGCTTATATACATGTCAACATGGTGCACTAACTAGACCCAATCCATTTGATAGATGCATAAATAATATAGCACCAAAGAAAATGAAATACCCAAGTTTTTTGTTGTTTAGATAGCAAAATAACTAGTTTCAGGGATGCAAATGATCAGCATTCAACATGTGTACAACAAGTAAAATTAGCACACGATGCAGATGAACATGGATTTCAAAATAGAGGTAGTTCGGATTGTAATACCTCCATTTTGCCAATGTTGGTTATGGCTGAATTATGACATAGAAGTGAACCTCCTCTGTGTCCACTAGATAGAAAGAGCAAGTCATCCCTTTCTGGAGTCTGTTAGCTTGTTTGAAGTGGCTCCAACCACGCTTCACCCGGATTCTACCATTCCGCTTTGCTATGCGCATTTCCCACGTTCTTCCACCAACTGTGAAATAGGTCTCATTTTCGATAGCACATTCACAAATGATTTTTTTCCAAAACCTGATTGGTATCTCCTACAAAAAGGAAATGAAATCGGCTTAATTGTGTATATGGTAAAAAAAGAAGTTAATAAGACTAACAAACATCTAACCAATGTTTTAGTAATTGTTGTTTCATCGAACATAATTGTGAACGAAGGGTGTTCATCGGCGGCATATTCTATAGGCAATATGCTGTCCTCTTCATCGCTAGAAGCAACAGAGTCGGCTTCAGATGAGTCATAGTCGTCACTTGTATCTAGATCCGGCACTACATCGCTCTCGGGTAATCAGATAATCGAGACGACGATACCGACCATCGCTCTCGGTTTTGAAACTGTATACCCTGACCTCCAATGGTTGAACTTCACTACTCGAACCTTCTTGTGATGGGCCAAGATTCCTAAAAACATGGCAACTTGTTCCTCCACGGTGACATACCGACCATCGACTACATCACCTGTTTGCCGAAGCATGATACACAGCCTCCCAAAAGCGTTTCTATCCATTCGCAAATTTTCAAGACAAGACACATCACTCACACCAGTGAGTCTGTTCATGTGTCGAACCTGTTGTGGCATCCGCCGGATATACGAATAGCTCTTTCTAAGATCGAGAGGAGAGAAACGTCGTCCCCGTCTAATGCTTCGAAGGTAGATGAGGATAACACAAATGATGTCGAACTGATGGTCCCGAATTATGTCGGTCATAACCTGGATAATCATTTCGTTCATTGCCCTTCTACTTGCCATAATTTTCCCAGAAGAACTGCACAGTCGGAGTAAAACGGGGACGATGATTGGCATCGAAATCAAACAAGACAACAAGTTCAACGGAATTTAGTTGTGCACTTTGACAAATAATCAGGAAATCTGAGTACATGGGAAATTAATTGACTAACAAAATCCAACTTCCCCAAGCTCAACAATGGGGGAAGCAAGTCGTGACCCATGTATTTAACAAGAATATTAACCCAATTTGGAGTCCTAAACAAAATATCACTACACATTATGGATCAGGTTCTAACAGAACCAAAAGTACCCAAGCACAAGTCATACCACATATTTGAGTGAATCTCTGCTCGATGTAAAAATTGACATTGAGATGCATATATAAAGAGTACCTTCGCTACACCAATGTCTAATGGCGTATGAGATTCGGACAACGTCTGCGCCGGTATCGTCGTCTCGATTATCTGATTACCACGACAATTTTGGGCTCAGATTTGGTGATGAACCCTACTTTCGAAATGAAGAGAGAAGAAGCACCTTTGTTATTTGCAGAAAGAAAATTGGGATGTCTTAATTTTAGATGATGCAAAAGGGTAGTGGAGGAATTTGTGCTGAGTTGGACGCCCCATACTCCAAAGCAGGATGATAAACCCTGAAAAATGTCCCAGACACTAAACCTGCTCTTTTCCTCAAAATCCAGCTAAAAGTTGCGGGTCACGTGGGTTAGTCCCGGGTCAAGCGGACTGTTGTCAAACCCACCAAACGTTTGGAAAAAGTAGGATTAACCTACCAAAATTGTCGTGGTAATCAGATAATCGAGACGACGATACCGGCGCAGACGTTGTCCGAATCTCATACGCCATTAGACATTGGTGTAGCGAAGGTACTCTTTATATATGCATCTCAATGTCAATTTTTACATCGAGCAGAGATTCACTCAAATATGTGGTATGACTTGTGCTTGGGTACTTTTGGTTCTGTTAGAACCTGATCCATAATGTGTAGTGATATTTTGTTTAGGACTCCAAATTGGGTTAATATTCTTGTTAAATACATGGGTCACGACTTGCTTCCCCCATTGTTGAGCTTGGGGAAGTTGGATTTTGTTAGTCAATTAATTTCCCATGTACTCAGATTTCCTGATTATTTGTCAAAGTGCACAACTAAATTCCGTTGAACTTGTTGTCTTGTTTGATTTCGATGCCAATCATCGTCCCCGTTTTACTCCGACTGTGCAGTTCTTCTGGGAAAATTATGGCAAGTAGAAGGGCAATGAACGAAATGATTATCCAGGTTATGACCGACATAATTCGGGACCATCAGTTCGACATCATTTGTGTTATCCTCATCTACCTTCGAAGCATTAGATGGGGACGACGTTTCTCTCCTCTCGATCTTAGAAAGAGCTATTCGTATATCCGGCGGATGCCACAACAGGTTCGACACATGAACAGACTCACTGGTGTGAGTGATGTGTCTTGTCTTGAAAATTTGCGAATGGATAGAAACGCTTTTGGGAGGCTGTGTATCATGCTTCGGCAAACAGGTGATGTAGTCGATGGTCGGTATGTCACCGTGGAGGAACAAGTTGCCATGTTTTTAGGAATCTTGGCCCATCACAAGAAGGTTCGAGTAGTGAAGTTCAACCATTGGAGGTCAGGGTATACAGTTTCAAAATCTGTCCATGTTGTCCTGAGGGCCGTGATTAAGCTTCATCGTACCTTTTGGGTTGTTCCTGAAGCCGTGGATGACGATTGTGAGGATCACAAATGGAAATGGTTCAAGGTACATTACATATTACAAATTTGAACTGTTGCATCTTTGATGGTATGAAATGGAATTGCTTTGTGCAGGGGTGCCTAGGAGCTCTCGACGGCACATACATCAACATACAAGTACCAAGTGTTGACAAGCCTCGATACCGCTCTCGAAAGGGGCAGATTTGCACTAATACCCTAGCCGCTTGTGATCGCAGTATGCGGTTCGTTTACGTTCTGGCCGGATGGGAAGGCTCTGCCGGGGATGCTCGTGTGCTAAGGGATGCCGTTAATCGCGAAAATGGCTTCAAAGTCCCAAGAGGTATGAAACCATATCTTCTTGTACTAACTACATTCCGAATATGACTTTCCATTGTTTACGCTTTGGTAGGAAAGTACTATCTTTGTGATAATGGATATGCAAATTGCGAAGGATTCCTAACACCATTTAAAAGTGTCCGATATCATCTCAAAGAATGGGGCCCGGCCGCCGGGGCCCCTCAGAATCCACGTGAAATCTTCAATATGAGACACACACGGGCTCGCAACGTCATTGAACGTGCATTTGCCGTTTTGAAAATGCGATGGGGGATATTAAGGAGTGCTTGTTACTACCCGGTGAAAATTCAAACGCAACTCATTTTAGCATGTTTTCTTCTACATAACTATGCTAGAACAGCAATGCCAGTGGATCCACTCGACCAACTCTCCGACGTAAATGATGACCAAATAGTCGCTGAATCTGATGACCCCAATGTCGAAGGAGAGTATATCGATTCTGTGGACCCATCTAATGCTTGGACACAAATGCGAGATGACTTAGCGGGATCCATGTGGGAGGAGGTACTTAAAATTTTTTGTCAAAACGTTGTCCAAGTTTTATTTTGTTTTCATTAATGTGCTAACCTCTCGTACGTATTAACAACTTATGCAGTATGTGAATCGCCATATATGAAGACCACAAACCACCTTTTCTGAAACCATATCTTTGGCTGAGGACAAGGGACCACGTGCTGCGACCGATTGCACCTTTTGCGTAGCAATATATGATCCATGTTGTTGAAGAACTAAAACACAATAGAGTTGTAGTTTAACTAATTGGTGTCACATTGCTTGTTGAACTTAATTATGATGTAGTATTTCAATGTTTTTATCTATCCCGCTGTTGCTGCTCTTCATATGCAAAATTAATGTGAATCTTGTTGATTCAAGCATGGCAGTTGTTGCCCATATTTGTTATTGCAAATATATCCAATAACCCAACATTGGCAAAAACGATAATAAAAAGATGGAAAATAAGAATAAGATGCTAGGTGTTCTGATTTATATTAAAGGCCAAGTTTGGTTGGCGGGAAAGTAAAGTTTGCAAGGAAAATGATTCCTGGGAAAATGAATCCCGAGAATATGATTACTAATAACTTTACTTTCTCGTGTTTGGAAAACATCAAGATTTTAAAGCTTATATTTGAGTTAAACACTAAACTAAAAATATACGTATCAATTTTTATTTAAAAAAATTGATAATATGTGATATTTAATAAATTATTAATTACAAATGATAATAATTATATTATTTCATTTATTATTACAATGGATAGGTTAAATATGGATTATACATCATAACATTGGTTATATTTACTACAAATTTATTGTTAAATATGGATTATACATCATAATAATAAATAAGATTATTATTATTATTATTATTATTATTATGACTACGATGGTATGAGTTGATATATACACTCTACTCAGTTTTTCCCTTCCCTTTTTTATATATCACGCACAATTTATGATGCAGGGGCATTGTGGCCCATACCCGAGAGCGATGTAGTGCCGGATCTAGATACAAGTGACGACTATGACTCATCTGAAGCCGACTCTGTTGCTTCTAGCGATGAAGAGGACAGCATATTGCCTATAGAATCTGCCGCCGATAAACACCCTTCGTTCACAATTATGTTCGATGAAACAACAATTACTAAAACATTGGTTAGATGTTTGTTAGTCTTATTAACTTCTTTTTTTACCATATACACAATTAAGCCGATTTCATTTCCTTTTTGTAGAAGATACCAATCAGGTTTTGGAAAAAAATCATTTGTGAATGTGCTATCGAAAATGAGACCTATTTCACAGTTGGTGGAAGAACGTGGGAAATGCGCATAGCAAAGCGGAATGGTAGAATCCGGGTGAAGCGTGGTTGGAGCCACTTCAAACAAGCTAACAGACTCCAGAAAGGGATGACTTGCTCTTTCTATCTAGTGGACACAGAGGAGGTTCACTTCTATGTCATAATTCAGCCATAACCAACATTGGCAAAATGGAGGTATTACAATCCGAACTACCTCTATTTTGAAATCCATGTTCATCTGCATCGTGTGCTAATTTTACTTGTTGTACACATGTTGAATGCTGATCATTTGCATCCCTGAAACTAGTTATTTGGCTATCTAAACAACAAAAAACTTAGGTATTTCATTTTCTTTGGTGCTATATTATTTATGCATCTATCAAATGGATTGGGTCTAGTTAGTGCACCATGTTGACATGTATATAAGCTGCACTTGTATGCAGTAGACATCAGGAATTACCAAGCATTAAGCAAAGCATAATTCATTAGTAGTGGCCTAGATTGCATACGATATTCACATTACAAAATAGGAAGACACTATATAATGTGTCCATTGCTTGCGGCCTACGATGTTCACAAAAGACTAGTACATCCCATCCTAAGGACCCACACATATCACAACCCAGCCCATACTAGTTACACGTGTAATGCTCAAGAGCATGCCACACATACGGTTGACGTGCACCCTCCGGCAGACTCATGAAGTAGTCGAGGCGTTCAACCCTAGCAAGTATAGCGTCCGAAGGGATGAACACTTGGGATAGGGTGAGGCCCGGAATAAGACCCATCATATGGAACACCTCCTTCCTTGCCTTGGTAACATCAAACTCGTATCCAATGCGAGCTGATAGTCGGTCCAGCCTTGCATTGGTGTCTTCGTGCAGTTTGCCAATCACATCGATAAGCCCATCAAGTGCATCACCCCGTTTACGTTTCTTTGCACCAGTGCGTTCACTTTCAACGGCGTTGCTATAGACACTGTCGGTCCGGTCGTCAGGTGTTCCCTGATCATTCAATCCCTCTCCATCGAGCAGATCATCCGATCCTGGTTGGTTGGCATTCGCTCCTCCACTGTACGCCTCACGTGATCCTGAGGCGTACATTTGATTAGCCCGATCAGTATCCTGTGAGCTGTTGCCTGTAGCCCGATCCTTGCCGAAGACAATCTTCCAGTCATTGTAATACGGCCACGACTTGTAACGAAGAAAACGAGCAGCACTGTCAGCCTGAGACATACGAACAAAGCCATTCAGTTGGGAAATCAATGATAGCATAACAAATTAACCCAAACAAATGTATGAATCAGTAAATAAATGCTAACTAATAAGTGATTGCTAATGATAATAGTTGCATACAACCTTGATTATTTCAGTCCATTGATGCTCGTCACAGTCGATCTTGTAGTCGTCGTGGTTGTTGAACCCAACACCACTCCTTTCCAGTATTGAGGACACAGCAGAGTAAAACTTTTTCCAAGTGTGAAGCTTTGATGAGATATGCGGGCTGACCCTCAAATCAGTGGTCGGGAACTCGCGGCGCATCGATTCTTCCAACTTGAAAAGATATCCCGATCTGAAGCCATTGTCGGACTTCCATCCAGTCGCAACCAACTCCTTCAGGGAAGCTATGAAGTGCATCTCCTCCCTGTCGCTCCACGCTCTCCTAGAGCGGTCACAATGGCTCTGTTTCCGCGAGGAACGCCCTCGTCCCATAGCTGAAACAAAAATAAGACGAATAAGATTCAAAAATAACGAAAGCCCAACACCATTTACGACGGATGAATGAAAATAGGGCGTAGCCTGACTGCCATCGCCTCCTCCACGCAGGTGCTCGTTGCGCATTGAATCCCCCATTGAATGGCTTTCAATTAATGTGGTGGGTGTAATCCTTGTACAAATGGGACCCTACTATATATCAAAGTTAAGATTCTTAGATCTGTGAATTTCATTTCCCGCCGGCATATTTGGAAAATTTCATCGTAGAGCCAAAAGGGGGATTGGCGCGGGTTTATTTGGTGCAAGTTGCAGTAGGTTTCTAGAAGGGGCAAAAGTGGTTTCACAGTTATAAATGGGGACAAAAATGACCAAATAAAGTTTATCCAAAATTTTGGGACGAGCTACCAAACGTGGGGCATGATAATGTGCTGAGTTATCAATGCTACAAAAGGGCATGGTGATATGATAGTATCTATGCCTAATCCACTTCCATAATCTAATTTATTGTCCTAACAGATGATTTCCCATCCCCACTACAAAACGCGTCCTTATAGGATTCGACTTGGAATTAAAATTTAGTAGTCACGATGTGCATTTAGTTAGTCATAATAAACAAAATCTTATATGATCGGATTATTAAATTTTTTTATATATATAGGACTGTGACTATCTGATTGTAATCTTACATGGTGGGTGGGATTACTAAATTTTTAGGAATGGTTTTATAGAAAAATAAACAAACAAAATATTATAAGAATACACATATTTAATGTCATTTTTATTCATACAACTTCAAAGCAAAATTTGAACTATATCTTGAAATAAAAAAAAATATTTGGAACGCATTACTTTGACTGTGTTTGTTACATAATTGCAGAAATCTCTATTTCTTTTTATTTTTTTTTATCATTTTCTGTTTTTAAAATTAGCTAAACACAATAGTAATGCGGATTATCAAATTTTACCAATCAAATAAAAATTAGGTGATTCAGACGTAATATCAAGTGGTAAATTAAATCAATCACGCATATTTTCTTTTTCTTCACTTTTTTTTCACCCATGGGTTGTCATTTGTTGAATGTAGTTGGACTATTATGGACACGTGGAGAGATCACAGCGATTCGATTTGGTAATTTTGTTTAGAGAAAATTTGCACTGCTTATTTTTACTTGTCATGGATATGAAGAAACTCAATGGAAGTCAAAATTGGTTACTTGATAAAAACAAATTGGTGTAAAATTGGGATGAAGGTTTAAACTTGATACCGAATATTCCGGATTCGATTGGGAAAATTGATCTATCAATTTGATATTTAGTTTGTCATTCGGCAAGTGGGGAGTTTCATTATAGTTCACAAATTATATTTGTAGATCATATTATAAGACATTAAAAGATGTCAAAAACAAACTATCCAAAATATACTATTTTTACTCCCTTCATTTCATAAAAATATTAGTACGTTCTTTGTTCGGCACATATTTTTGTAATATTTATACGTGCATATTAGCTTCTAGCTTTATGGTGTATAAATTTATGAAGTTCGAATTTCAAATAATCACCAAATACTTATTTAACTACTGTTCCCTCAGTCCCATAAGAATATGCACTCTTTCCTTTTTAGTCCGTCCCATAAGAATATGCACTTTCTAATTTTGGAAAGTCTTTTATCTCTAATAAGGTGGGACTCATTCTTCACTAACAATACTTTAATTACTTTTTCTCTCTAAATCTCTCTTACTTTATCAATTTTACATTAAAACACGTGTCATTCCTGAAGTGCATATTCTTTGGGGCGGAATGAGTATTAAAGTATCACAAAAAACACCACTACACTTCGAATGTTGGATAATGACAAATGCTTAACTATAAAGCATAAAAAACTCCACTTCATCATTAAATAGTTGTAAAGATAATTATTGTATAATTGTGTTTGAGTCTACAAGTTTCATTTCGAAAATTTAACACTGTCCAAAAAGAAACCATTCAGGTTCTTAGTTTATTGCACAATCTAGTTTTGAGCTATGTATGGTTGTAGTATCATTTTAAAAACTACCCTTATCACTTTTTTGAAATTTCACATACAAGTAGTGTTGGGTAGTGATGATGCCTCCGATCTCACACTCACTCAATACGAGAAAATAAAGCACACAACGATGTAACGTGGTTCGGTGATAAACCACCTACGTCCACGGAGAAGATGACCGGAATCTTATTGATGAACAACTCTCAAATACAATGAACTCACACGCACAATTCAATCACTCCAAACTAATCGCAAGCTAGAGCAATAATCTCCTAATTGTGTATGTGTATTGTGTATTCTCCCTCTGCTTTACAACTGAACACCTATCGAGCTATATATGTGAGATAAAGAAGAAAACAACTTAACTAACTTCATTTCCCAAAGTTAGTTATAACCGCCAATTTCCAACGGCTAGTTCCAGCTCCCAAAAACCGAGCTTCCTCTGCTTCCTTTCTTGATCCCTTCCTTGAGCTTCAACGGCTCTATCACTCGATCAAATCTCCACCTTGCTGTGAAAGCTGAGTTATGCAAGAATGATAGTTTGATGATACAAGAATGATAGTTTGATTATGCAAGAATGATAGTTTGCATGGACACACATTCACAAATCTCCACCTTGTCCTTGCAAAGCTCCATCAATATCTAGATTCCCTTCTCAATCCTTGTTACAAGTCTCAACACTCCACAATCTCAACCAACTTCAAACAATGTTTGAACTTCGAAGTTGGCAGAGATTTTGTCAACATATCTGATGCATTCTCCTCAGTAGGAACCTTCACCACATTGATCTTCCCACTTTGAATCTTATCCCTGATAAAGTGTCTCCTCACATCAATATGCTTCGACCTCTCATGAAACATTTGGTGTTTGGCTAGGCAAATCGCAGAATTGCTGTCACAGTTTATCTTTACTGCCCCCAGCTTCATTCCCAGATCTTCCAAGATTCCTTGCAACCATTTCCCTTCTTTTGCAGCCTCTGTCAGAGCAATATATTCAGCCTCGGTTGTGGATAAAGCAACCACTGGCTGTAGGTTGGATTTCCAACTGACTGCTGTGCCAAATAAGGTGAAAATGTAGCCACTTTGTGATTTTCTGTTATCCAAGTTGGCTGCATAATTCGAATCACAATACCCTTCAAGGACTTCATTCTTTTCAGACCATGCTTCACCACCAAACCTTAAACCAGTCACAACAGATCCCCTCAGATACTTCAAGATCCATTTCAGAGCAGCCCAATGCTCTCTACTCGGATCAGCCATGTATCTACTAGCCACACTTATGGCATGAGCAACATCCGGTCTTGTACATATCATCAAGTACATTACACTTCCTATTATATTTGCATAGGGTATCATGCTCATCTCCTTCCTGATTTCATCTGTCCTTGGCACTTGCTCTCTGCTCAACTTGAAATGGCCCGCTAATGGAGTAGAGACTGATCTTGCATTCATCACCTGATATTTTTTCATCACCTTTTTGATGTATTCAGCTATGATGGAGATGAAATACTTACCTCCACCTATGGATTCGGTTGGGGATGGCCCCCACAGGTCACTGTGGGCATACAAAAATGGGGCTGATGAAGTGTGTTTCCCACCAGAAAATGGCAGCTTCTTTGCCTTTCCAAGAATACAAGATTCACATTTCTTTAATCTGTCTGAGGCACCTAACTTCATCACTCCTCGTTTAGCCAGTTCTCTTATGCCTTTCTCTCCCACATGTCCAAGCCTAGCACGCCATAGATATAGGTCTTCTGTCTGAGCCACATTCACAGCATCAACCATAGTTTCACCCAGCAAATAATACAGGCTATTCTTTCTTTGAGCCTCCAATACAGTTCTGGAGTCCTTTGTTACTCTGAGGATCCCATTACCAGAATCAAACTTGTATCCCTTTGATTCCAACATTCCAAGAGATATGAGATTTCTCTTGATTTGAGGTATGAACCTGACCTCTGTGAGAGTCTTCACACTCCCATCCCTCACCCTCAATCTGATATTCCCAATTCCCTTGACATTACATATTTGGTCATTACCTAGCATCACTGAACCTTCCCAAGCTGATAATTCTTGAAACCAAGACTTGTGGGAACAAATGTGGAAGGAGCAGCCTGAGTCCATGATCCAGCACTCCTCAATCTTGGCTCCCGAGTGTATATTCAAAGCCTCATTATTTTCCACTTCTTGAGCCAAATCAGCAGTCTCTGCATTCCCAGCCTTTTCTTGTTCTTGTTTTTTCTTCCAAGCAAAACAATGCTTCTTCAAATGGCCCGGTTTCTTGCAGTAGTGACAGCTTCTTTTCTCCTTCCATCCCCCACCTTCTTCCTTTTTCTGGAACTTCTTTTTGGAGCCCTTCTTGATCTGATTATTCTTCAAGTACATGCTCTCAGCCACTGGGTCAGATTGCTTAATGTCAGCCCTCTGCGATTCTTTCAGCTTTAATGCAGAGTGTATTTCCTCATAGGTAACTTTAGCCTCTCTCCCAAGAAGCACTGCATCCTTGAAGTGCTCATAACTCTTGGGCAGGGAATTGAGCAACATTAAGGCCTTATCTTCATCCTTAATCACCTCATCAATGTTTTCGAGATCATCGATGCATTTCCCAAACTCCTCAAGCTGTTCAGTAATGCTCTTTCTATCTGAAAACTTGAAGGCAAGAAGCTTCTGCTTCAAATGTAGCCGATTCACTAGAGACTTAGTCATATACAATGACTCAAGTTTTGTCCAAACCCCTGCAGCCGTCTCTTCTTTGGATACTTCCCTCAGCACCCTGTCTGTAAGATTTAAGATCAGGGTGCTATAGGCCTTGTATTGCATGTCTTGAAGTCTCCCCTTCTCCTTTTCATCGGCCTCAGGTTTTTCTTTGGCATCATTGCCATCTTTCAAGACATCCCATAGACCTTGCTGCATCAAGATAGCCTTCATCTTCAACCTCCATAGCCCAAAGTCGTTTCTGCCGGTGAACTTCTCCACCTCGAACTTGGCCGTGGACATTTCTCGAACAAATGGTGGGCAATCGCCAAGACCGGCTCAAATAACAAATCTCCCGGACTTCTACTCGCCCAGAAAACTAACCAAGAAAACGTCTTCAACGTTTCCCACAGACGGCGCCACTTGTTGGGTCGTGATGCCTCCGATCTCACACTCACTCAATACGAGAAAATAAAGCACACAACGATGTAACGTGGTTCGGTGATAAACCACCTACGTCCACGGAGAAGATGACCGGAATCTTATTGATGAACAACTCTCAAATACAATGAACTCACACGCACAATTCAATCACTCCAAACTAATCGCAAGCTAGAGCAATAATCTCCTAATTGTGTATGTGTATTGTGTATTCTCCCTCTGCTTTACAACTGAACACCTATCGAGCTATATATGTGAGATAAAGAAGAAAACAACTTAACTAACTTCATTTCCCAAAGTTAGGTATAACCGCCAATTTCCAACGGCTAGTTCCAGCTCCCAAAAACCGAGCTTCCTCTGCTTCCTTTCTTGATCCCTTCCTTGAGCTTCAACGGCTCTATCACTCGATCAAATCTCCACCTTGCTGTGAAAGCTGAGTTATGCAAGAATGATAGTTTGATGATACAAGAATGATAGTTTGATTATGCAAGAATGATAGTTTACATGGACACACATTCACAAGTAGAAGTTTTTCTCCTCATAATTTTGTTGACGTTTGGTTGTGTTAAGATCCAAACTTTGACAAATATATATACCTAAAATGAGACGGACAAGAATCTTAAAAAGAATGAACTCACTATTAGAATTGAAAAAATATTACAAGTAGTACATCGTAATTATTGTTGTATCAATAACTAGAACCACAACATCATCATCCAAATCCTAGAAAATGAGAGCAATTTCCTACAACTACTTATTATATTTTTTTAAAAGAGGATCAATAATGATTCCCCATTTACTCGTTCATTCTCAGTGCCAAGCCGACGCGGACACTAAATTCCGGTCTTTCCAGCCCAGCAACATCGCTCCATCCGTCTCCACCAAGGTATAATGCTCCGAGTAGCATCTCAACAATCCCCTAATCACAGAATTCACATAAGAGCTCAAGGGATACTGCCGGAATCCAGCCATCGTAAACCGCAGCCTCCACTTCCCGAACAGCTCGTGGCGCTCCACCCGCTCCCTTCCCTCGCACGCCACGATGTTCACAATGTCCCTCGCCAGGCACTGCTGCTCCACGTTGATCCGCTCCCTCCTGTCCCTCGGCATCGTCACGTCTATCGACTCGAACATGGCCGAGTAGTAGTCGAGCGTCTCCTTGAACCTCGTCGGGAACGAGGCCGTGTTCGTGTTCGACTCCTGCTCCACCAGAGTCACCACCTTCGGGTTCAGCGACCTCACCATCCTCAGCAGCCCGTCCCTCGGGTTGGACACATCGACGCTCTCGTCGGGAGTGTGGTGGAGCTGTAGCGGGAAGTTCACCGCGAGGCCCTCCCCGGGCCGGACGTCCAGCATCTCTTTCGTGATGTCTGGGGCGAAAACCGGGACCGCGTGGAACTCGACCGGGATGTTGAATTTCTCCGAGATCGCGGCGAGGCGCCTCTCCACCGCGGATAGACCATCCCCACGGGCGTGCTTCGAGACCGGATCGTCTATCCCAGTGATACGGACGTGCGGAGGGCCGCTAGGCCGGGCAGCGAGCGCTTGCAAGAGAGTCATCCACTGCGTGCCTTGTGAGATCTGGAAATCGATAATGTGGATACGATCCTCGTTCTTACACGCCTCGGCTATCGCCCCGTTCGCGGCCATGTACCCGAATTTCAGATACGGGCATATCTCATAAAGAATGTGCATATACGAGAGCAAGTCCTTGCTCTCCGGCTCGTTGCACTTGAGGGCGCGGTAGATGTTCGTGCCAGACGACTCTCTCCGTGCGACCAGCCCTTCCACCAAGTACGCGCCTAGGCGCTGTATCGGCTCTCCACTGATCGACACAGCGCCACGAGCACGTTCCACGAGCTTCTCAAACTCCTCTAATCTGTTCTCATGGAGTGCTCTGGCACAGGCCATCAACAGCCCTTTCAGATCATTCGGGGGAAACCCTTGCAACGCGAAATCCTCCATCCCTCCCCCCGTCCGATTCTCAGCGTAAACACCATCATTCACCGAGGCAGTCATATAAGAATCATGAGGCGATCCAGACGCATACGAACGAGACCCTTGAGCCTCCTCATGCCATGATCCCGCCCTCTGTTCGGGCGTCTGCGACTGCCGGTTACTGTTTCCCCCCAAAAACGGCTCCGATTTCATAACTTCCTCGTCCATAAGAGCGCTCTCCAGTTCCAGCAACGCGTGTTCTATGCTGCGATTGCTACTTGCATTAGAGTGGAAAGCAGAGGCAACAGACGGGCCCTCCTGGTGGCCGGTGGGAAAGGGCCTCGAGTGATGCAAGTTGACGCTGTAATCAACTGAAGAGTCGGACGAATGAGTGGCCTCAGAGAGGTAACCGGACGGACTAAACCGCTCCTGAGTATCACTATACACGGTGGCAACAGAGTCGGCCTCGAAGAGAGATGCGAAAGGCGAGTTGGGCGAGCTTCGTGAGTCGAACTTCAGAGATTCGAACAGCCTTGTTGGTATGGAGGAAACAGTGGGATATGAAGAGTGGGATGATAAGTCTGCTTCACTATATCCATGATAGCCAGAGCCCATTCTCAGTAACAAGCATTTGCTTCTTAAATCTTAAGCAGAATTTTAACTCTTCACCAAAAATACAACTTTAAAAGGCAATTAATTTCCTCAAATTATCCACCTGAAAAAGCAGAGAAACCATAAATATCATTCAAATGAAAAAGGAAATGACTTAAATCCCAATTTTACTACACAAAATCCCAACAAAATTTCTCTTCATAAATCAACCCAAGATTCAAACTTTCTACTAATTGAGTAAAAAAATAGAGACCTCATATCAAGAAAAACACCAAACCCCAAATCAAAAACATCATTAATTTCTTACACAAAACATGTAATTGAAGATCTAGAAAAGCTCCAATCAAATAAAAAACACAATATCCCTTCTTATTTTCGTCCTCCTCAAGCAAACGACAGCATAAAAAAACGAAACGTAAACTTAAAAACACTACATATTGATGATGAAATTGAATCAAACAGCAAGAAAACGAAACAACAAATGCGAGAAAATGTGTGAAGGTTACCTGATATCGTGTGTGGAAATGGGATTTTTAAATTTTTGAGTTGATGGGATTTTGAAGAAGAGAGAAAATGTTTCAAGATTGAGTCGAAAGAATGAGCTGATGGAAGGGGGAGAGTATATATATAGGAATATGAGAGATGGTGAGCGGAAACAATGAAGATGTTAACGGTGACGGTAACGGTTGGCTGACTGGGAGTGACGGGCATGGCTGACGAATTATGGATGGCGTTCTCGCCGTCCACACGTTCAACGTTAGTCACCAACGTGTTCTTCCACTCGCCTTTGCATACAGCTATGTTATTTATTACTCCTAATGTTTTTTTAATTGGTAAGTAGTACTATTATTATTTTAAATGCAAGATATATGTATTTAATATATCAAGAATAAAGAATAAGAATTCATAGTATGCATATTTTTGTTGCAATAGTTGTAATTCAACAGTTGCCTGGGAAGTCCTGTTTTCGAGTTTGGTGAGAAGTTATGAATTTTCAGTTTTCTGCCTTCTATTTGATTTCATGACTATTTTGATGGCTGATTTATCTTCCAAAACATGGAATTATAGTGAAATATTGAAAAGAAACTTATTCTTTGGAGATTGAATTTGTGGATGAAAGAATGGTGCTCAATTTTTTTCACTGAAATAGTGCGTGAATAATTAGTCAGAGTTAGAGAGTGGTGAAGAAGTAATAGAAGAATTTGTCAGTCGGTGCACATGTGATCATATTCTCACAACTTATGTGATCTCTTAAAGTGTTGTGTTGTGATTCTCCGAGGAACTGTTGATTGTTATTTCTCTAATTTGTTTTTCTTTCTGTATTTGGCTTTGATGCTCAGAGTGTTTTTATTTTTTATTATCTTTTATTTTTCTTTTGCTAGTTTTTACCATACTTGTGTTTTGGAACCTCAAATTTATAGCGAAAACTAATTAATTCACGAATATGGAAATGGAAGTTATACGGTCTAATTTAGATGATAGAAGATATATAGATTGCATTACTATATAACGAGAACTTAGTTAGATAATGAAATTTCGTGATTTGCAAAATAAATTTGATATATTTAAACGAAAAATATTTACAGCAAAGCCGAGGGAAATGACGGTAACGTGACGGTTGGATGTTGTATAACTCACGAAACAGTTGACGGGTGTACCCGACAGTTTTGACACGTCAGCCTTAAATATCTTCAACGTTGACCATTTTGACCTGACGTGGCAACGCGGTTATGACTGGTCTTTCTCTCTCCTCCTTGTGGGTCCCACAAAGCCTGAACCCTACGTCGAAACCATTTGACCCCTCAACGTGATATTATTCTTCTAAATCCAAATCCAGACAGAGAAAAGTTGATTTGTAATTTCCTCCTTCATATATATATGATATAAATATATGAAGTTAATTTAAAAAAAAAAAAAAAAAAAAAGTTGCTTTTGATTATATAACACTATTATCATCAGTATTTTTTTGAATAATTTAGTGTACAAGTATACCAACCACTCAGGAGTTTGGACCTAATATATTCATATTAATATACATTAATTTAAATGGATCACCTTAAAAGTAATGAGAATATCGCTTTTTTGTCTAATTTTGAGATCTGGAACATGGAATTTTATTAGTAGAAGATGTGAGAAAATTAGACAAATAAGTGTTCACACTGTTGCCAGCATATATGATACGAGCATATTTCTAAAAATTATCCCCATATCTATATTATTTAGTTAGTTATTGATTTACCATATCTTTTCATATTTATTAGGATTATTTTCTTGTTCGTTAAGTTAGGGTATCCACTATTATAAATAGTGGACATTGTTATTCATTTGAATCATTGGAGAAATATTAAATCAATTTATCTTTTACCGTTCTTTTATCTTTTCGTACTTTATTTTTCCGCAAGTTCATCTCGTCAAACCTTAATTGACCGAGAACCCTAGGCTGCTCGACGGGAGGATCCCGCGAACGAACCTAACCCTTCTCCGGCAACCTCGCGCTGCCGGGACCGATACGAGTACCCTCGTATCAATATAGATCAAACCGCCTAACTTTATTAAAATCGGATAAGGGTTGTTTAATTTTTATATTAAGTGTGTCTAGTTGTATGATAATTAGGATTTTTGAAGTGTGACCTAAAAAAACTCGCTTGTCCATGAAAAATATATGCATGTGTGTTGCGCGGTGCGGAATTGCTGGTGTCATGGTGGAGTGGCCATCGTCGAGTCGACAGTGGTGCGACGCGAGTGTCGATTCACTTTTTTTCTTATGCACCTCTACTTTTAACAGAGTTGTAGGTAAATATAAATAAATAATTTATCTGGAGTATGAAAATCGTATTAACGGCTATGGATAATAAACTTTAAAATTAAAGTTAAGAGTATAAAATTTAACTCATTCTCTTTTGTTGGCTAAATAAAAAAAATACAGTCATACAAATACAAAAAAAACATTATATAGAAGTTCCATAATTAGAGTTGGTGATAATTTAATCCTTGTTACGAGATATGCTGTCATAAAATATACGTACCGTTTTATAGAACAATTAAATGATTAAATGTTGTTAAAGCATCCATTGATAATGGTGATAATTATTAATGTTGGTTGAGTAGATAACAATCAAATATGATTGAGAAAATGAGTATTCATAGAAAAGTGAACATTAACATTTAGATTATAATTTTTTTGTTGATGTTTAAGCCAATCATATAAACTTCAAATTAAAAATTACAGTTATAAATTTTTTATTTTTCTCAAATTTCTCATAATAGTAAAAATAAAACTAATGTAGCAAAACCAAAACGACATTGTTTCGGATATATCGCATCTTTTAATTAACATTTGAAAATTAAAATATAATGACGTCATTTTGTCAAAAATAATGTCGTTTTTTTGTCATGTCATATTTCATATTGTCGTGTTAGTTTCAATTGTTGACCATTATATGACAATTGAGAAAAAAAATTAAAAAAAAAAGGAAATTAATCAGAGGTTAATCAAAATTAATTTAAATGATGATTAACCCAAAAAGAAATTGCAATGTATGATTTCATGATATTCATCATATAATATGTCTATTTCAACAAAAGAAAAGAATAAATGGAGAAAATGTAGTTTCTTGATAAAGACAAAAGTAATTGACATTCTGTAGAGTAACCTAACTAACTAAATATGTACAAATTGCACTTACATGAATCTGTGGGCATATATTAATTATGCTTTATTGTCTTAGCTGTAAGTGTATATAAATCCATAATTTCAAACACAAAATGGTGTATATTTGGGGCAAGTGTAAATCCATCATTTCAAACACAACAAAAAGGTGTTAAGTCATACATCAGTACCTAAGTATTCCAATATTTTTTCTTCAATTCATCATTCTTTCCCTTTTTCATGTTCTTATTAGCTAAAAATCATATAAAATGCGTAACATGATATGTAACACAACGCTCAGACTTATATAGTGTAAATTAAATAAGTTTTTGTGTTTATTAGTTAGAGCATCCGCAGCGGTGGCGACTTTGTTTTTGTGTTTATTAGTTAGAGCATCCGCAGCGGTGGCGACTGCTAGACGTTTGGTAATTTCTCCTCCAACCAGAATAAAAGATCCCATTGACGCGGCAGTTAGCTATAGATCATTTTCTGCAGGCATAACAGCTCCGGGAAAAGCCATCTTTTTCTTAACAATGTCTTTGTCATTTGATCCAATAGCGTTCCAATTGAACACTTTCCATTTTTGATTATTCTCTTTACCATACACTTTCATATATGTAACACAACGCTCAGACTTATATAGTGTAAATTAAATAAGTTTTTGTGTTTATTAGTTAGAGCATCCGCAGCGGTGGCGACTTTGTTTTTGTGTTTATTAGTTAGAGCATCCGCAGCGGTGGCGAAAGTCGCCACCGCCGTCCGCGCCGTTGGCAAGGCGAAGGACCGCCGCCGCTGCAGCCGCGCCGCTGGCACGGCGCTGCTCGATGTATCGAGCACGTCCGTGCCAGTGGACGCACACGTGTCGCCCTCCCATTCGTCAACGGCATAGCCGTTGAGTTTTAAAAATTTTTATTTTTTTAAAAAAAATTGGTTTTTTAATTAAAAAACCGATAAAAATAAAAAAAAAATCACTTCCCCAAAAAAATATATCCGTTTATAACCGTTTTTTACACCTTTTAATTTTTTTTTCATTTTTTTTACCCCAAAAATACACACTTTCATCTATAAATATCCTCAATTTCACTCCCAAAAATTCACACTTTCACTACACAATTCTCATCATCATTCTCTCATCTCCATTCTCATCTTCAACTATGACCCCCACGCAACTTCAAACGCACGAGTCCATGATATTGGGTCTCCAAAAACAATTGGGGTTGGTGCCGCCGGATGCGTAGTCTTCCTCGGGTAATATTAGCCAATAATTATGTAATTTTTAATTTTTAGGAGTTTAATTATGTAATTTTTAATTTTTTGTATTTTAATTATGTAATTTTTAATTTTTAGGATTTTAATTATGTCTTTTTATTTTATTTGTAATTTGTAATTTTTATTGTGGTTTTTTTAATGAATTTTAGTATTATGAAAATGTTTTTGTGTAATTGAATTTTATATTAATTGTGCTCGTCCTTGCGGAAGAGCACAGTTGTGGGTGTTGTGCTCTTGCCAGAGAGCAGGCATGAATAGTATAGACCGGGCCCACAACCGTGCCGCTGGCAAGAGCACGGTTGTGGGTGCTCTTATGTTTGGACTTGTAGAGAGATGCTGATCATAATTTTATCTGGCACCTTTCGCTTCGTGCAATTGATGAGACATATTCTTCAATTTCTTATTAAGAATAAATGTCATATCTATCACACTATGCCTTTTAATTTGAGGCAAATTTGATCCTGAAATTATCCAAATTAAATTACATATATATTTGATCAAAGCTAGAGCATTTAATCTTTTTTTTTTGTGATACGCTTTTCCATTTTATTATAAAAAGATATTTTGGGTTAAGTCAGTTGTCACATTAGTTCTCCTATGCAAAGTTTGAAATGTTTTAGTAGTTCTATTACTATAGTGATGGAGTACGTACTAAACAAGCCCAACAGCAGTAAAGCCCATCAGCCTAAAGTCCAAGAAAGAGTATCAGTTCGGCATGACTAAAGAGTATCAGTCCGGCATGACTAAAGAGTTCAGTTCGGCACAACCAAAGAGTTCGGCCCCAGCCTACAGCTCGGTAAAAGCCAACCAATCAAACTCTGCTCTCAGGTCGGCATCAAGCTCTACTCTCAGATCGGCAAAAGCTGCTCGGCAATAATTCAGCAGTTCGGTCTCAGTATTCGACCGAACTAGGAGATAGTGGACTCATGCAGGATTTCCACCTCCACTACACCCACGATCTATTTAGTGGTGTCAAGCAGTCATTAACTCATGCAGGATAGTGGACCCATGCAAGATCGTCACGATCTCCACGACATCCACTACCTAGTAAATGGCTGCATGCCACGATCTTGGTCCTTTGTATAAATAGAACCTAGATCAGATAGATAGGAGGTTCTGTTAGACTCTCTCGCTTTCTAGAGATAAAATACAAAATAGCAAGTCTGTATTGTAAGCTGTAAGAAAACAGATCAAGCAATACAACTCTGCCCTCATTTCTTCCCGTGGACGTAGATTTACCTCAGTAAATCGAACCACGTAAAATCTCTGTGTCGTGATCTGCATCTTCCTGCATTCACTAACATCAGAAATTCGCCGATTCATCACTGGCGCCGTCTGTGGGAAACAGAGAACCAAATTTGTGATAAAGCGAGTTTTTGATCCTCTTCTACCAAAAAAATGCATACCAGATCACATAACACCCGTGCCTCCGTCCGTGATAACCATGAGGAAGCTAATCCAGCAGCCCATAGGCCTGGAAAGCAGCCTCGTGAAAAATCTACTTCCAGTTCTCACGGAGAAGGAACAAGCCGCTCAAAAGGTCCACACACCGAGTCTTCCCAGCAGCCTGATTTGAATGAGGCTGTCAAGCTGTTCTTGGCCGAGAAGCAGGAGGAGTTCTTAACCTTCCTGCAGAAGAGCCAACAGCCGGAGAAGACAACGGCGGATTCTCCCTCCTCATCCAGACATGAAAGTCACTACCGCAGTAGTGACGTGTCTTCCAGGAGAAAGAATCCTCAACCCCGACATGTTCCTGTTCCTCCTCGGTACCGGAACCACAGGAGAACTCCATCTCCTCCGTACCGAAGAGATGTCGGGTTCGCCATGTACGGAGCATTAAAGACTCCGTTCTCGGACGATATCACCCGAACTCCTTTGCCGCGGAATTACCGAACTCCGTCGATAACCTATGACGGACTCGTAGATCCTCATGATTTCTTGGGACGCTATCAATATAACATGGCGAACCAGGGTCTCAACGAGGTCCACATGTGCAAGCTGTTCCCCGAGCTGCTCATCGGGAACGCCAGAAGGTGGTTCGACAGCCTTCCTCAAGGCAGCATTAGATCCTACCGAGATCTAATGGATGCTTTCTACAGGAGGTTCTTTCAGAAAGCGGAAGTCCGAATCACTTCGGCTCAGCTGCTTTCCATTCGTCAAGGTCGCGACGAAAGAATCAGCGACTTTATGACAAGATTCCACAAGGAATGCCTGCAAGTAGACGATCTCAACGATCTGCTTGTCATCTCGGCATTCCAAAATGGAATCCTGCCCGGAGCTCTCTACAGAAAGCTCGTGGAGTGCGGTCCGCAAACAGCTCAAGAAATGTGGGACATTGCGGACCAGTTTTCCCGTGCGGATGAGGCAGACCGTCGAAAACGGTCTTTAGACAGCTCATCTAGAGGAGACGAAAAGAAGCCCGATCATAGCGATCAGAGGCTTCCTCGCCGAACTCCTTTTGAAAGAATTCAAAGGGCACTGGTACAAGGCAGATTGGGACCACGTCTCAATCCTGAGAAGCCGCCCGCTCAGTTCGTACCCTTAAACAAGTCAAGAGCGGAAATTTTCGAACTACATTCCGATATGTTCGAAAAACCAAGGCGGATGACGAAATCGGCCGCGCGGCGACCTCAGGATCAATATTGCTCCTTCCATCAAGCCCACGGACACGATACCGAGGAGTGCCGAGATTTGGCTGCAGGTATTGATGTTCTTGTGAAAACAGGAACGTTAAAAAAATACCAAAGCAAGCAGCCGAAAAAGAACAAAAGGCAGAGAGGTGCGAACTGCAATCCTCAGGATCCGAAAAGGCATGAGGATCCCGAAGACGACGACGAGCCGCAATATGATGGAGTAATCCAGACTATTGATGCTCTCCCTGCCGGGAAGACTAAGTCGTCCCTAAAAGCAGAACGCAGAGGTTCCAATCAAGAGGAGCCAACACATAAAAGGCTGAAGAAAGACGAAGTGATTACATTTTCAGATGCCGATCCCGTCCCAGCCATCTCTCCTCACCAAGACGCTATTGTCATTCAAGCCGGAGTGGCAAACAAACTGGTCCACAGAGTATTTGTGGATACAGGAGCGTCAGTCAGCATTCTTTTTAAAGAATGTTTCGATAAAATGGAAGTGGATCCAGCTCGGCTCAGTCCGGCTCCACTTCCTCTGAAAAGTTTCGCCCAGGAGGACACCCGCCCTGAAGGTATTATCAGCCTTCCGATCACGGTGGGAAAAGCACCTACAAGCTCCAATACGATGATCGAGTTCTTTGTGGTGAAAGCTCGGTCCCCGTACAACATCATCCTGGGGAGAGACTGGCTCAACACAGTTCGGGCCGTTTGCTCTACTTATCACCTCACCATTAAGATCCCCACTAAAGGTGGGATAGCGGTCATCCGAGGTGATCAAAAGAGAGCAAAAGAATGTCTGCAGATTGCGCTTAAAAGTGCCGAGCAATCAGTTCGGCACCATCAAGCATAGCAATCACAGCAACCGGAGTCAGAGGCAAGCGAGATGACCGAAGTCACTTCAGAGCCGAACTCAATGACCGTTCAGTTATACGAAGATGATCCATCCAGAGCGGTCAAGATCGGCTTCTCAGGAACGCCTCTACTCCGGGAAAAGACCATTCAGCTCCTCAAGGAGTACAAAGATGTCTTTGCATGGTCTCCGTTGGACATGACCGGAGTGCCCCCCGAGGTAATCACTCATCGGTTAAATATTGATCCTTCAATCCGGCCAGTAAAACAGAAGCAAAGACTCTTTGCGGCCGAAAGAAGCCAAGTCATCCATGACGAAGTCCGCCAATTACTAAAAGCGGATGTACTATTCGAGGTGAAATATCCTTCTTGGGTGGCCAATCCTGTGATGATCAAGAAAAAAGGAGGAGGATGGCGGATGTGCATAGATTTTACCGATCTAAACAAGCACTGTCCTAAAGATTGCTATCCCCTTCCGAATATAGATAAAAAAGTAGAAGCTTTGATCGGCTTCGAAATTTTCTGTTTTCTTGATTTATACAAAGGATATCACCAAGTGTTGATGGATGAGAGTGACGCTCCGAAAACAGCTTTCATTACCGATTTCGGCGTTTTCGCTTATAAAAAGATGCCATTCGGTTTAAAGAATGCCGGAGCCACTTATCAAAGGATGGTAGACAAGCTTTTTCGGCACCTAATCGGAAAACAGGTTGAAGTGTATGTCGACGACATAGTTGTCAAAAGCAAAAGCACTTCGGAGTACGAAGACAACCTCAAATCCACTCTCAACGTGCTCCGAAAAGCCAACCTCAAACTCAACCCCCAAAAATGTACCTTTTTGGTAGATTCAGGAAAGTTTCTGGGTTGTTTGGTTTCAAAGGACGGACTCAAGGCAAACCCCTCAAAAGTCCAAGTCATTCAGAACATGGCAATGCCGAAGTCCATACATGACGTGCAAAAGCTAACCGGATGTCTAGCCGCACTGAATCGATTCCTTTCCCAAGCAGCCGAAAAGCAACTGCCGTTCTTCAAGGTGTTGAAAAAGGCACCAAAGTTCGAGTGGGGAGCCGAGCAGAAAAAGGCCTTTGACGAGCTCAAAAGTTATCTAGCCGAGCTTCCTATTCTCTCTGCTCCAAACGAAGCCGAAGTAATATTCTTATACTTAGCGGCATCGGATCAAACCATCAGCGCGGTGCTTGTACGAGAAGAAGGCCCAAAGCAGTTTCCCATCTACTTTACAAGCCGAGCATTACGAGGTCCAGAAACAAGGTATCAACCTCTGGAAAAAATTGCTCTGGCGTTAGTAAATGCAGCAAGGAGACTGCGGCCATACTTCTATGCTCACAAGGTATGCGTCTTAACCGATCTGCCTCTTCGGCAAGTTTTGACCAAGCCAGAAGCATCAGGCAGAATCGCCAAATGGGCCATAGAGCTGGGAGAACACTCAATCGAGTACCTACCTCGGAAAGCCATCAAGGGACAAGCCTTGGCAGATTTTCTTGCAGAGGCCAAGTTCGATCAAGCAATTCCTGTTATTGCCGAACAGAAGAATTCTGCCAATGCCGAACTAGCACAGCCCTTGGAATCCGAAGTAGAGCCGCCGGACTGCTGGAGCGGATTCGTAGATGGCGCTTCAAACAAGATGGGAAGTGGAGCTGGTATTTTACTTGTCGCTCCCGACGGACACGAGGTAACCTACTCACTTCGGTTCCTATTCCCCACTACTAATAATGAAGCCGAGTATGAAGCCCTCCTGGCCGGACTCCAGTTAGCGCAAAGTCTGCTCATCAAATCTCTCAAAATCCATTGTGATTCACAAGTCATAGTGAATCACATGTTGGGTACAAGTGAAGCTCGTGACGAGAGAATGAAGAAGTATTTGGACAAAGCGCAAAGCATCAGCCGAAGTTTCTCCTATTTTCGGATAATCCGCATTCCCAGAGCGGAAAATAGCCGAGCAGATACCCTAAGTAAGTTGGCCTCAGATCCGAGCTCAAAGGCGGAAGAATTAATGCATCGAAGCATTGATGAAGCCGAGGTACATTCAGTATCCAGCTCGCCGAACTGGATGACGCCGATCTTGCAGTATCTGGATCAAGGACAATTGCCCGAGGATAAGAGAGAAGCTCGGAAGATCACGTGCCGAGCACTTCGGTACGAACTTCATGAAGGAGTCCTCTTTAGAAAGTCTTACCTCCAGCCGTTATTGCGGTGCGTAGGACCAGAAGAGACGGACTACATCCTCAGAGAAGTTCATGAAGGATCGTGCGGCAGCCACATCGGAGCTAGAGCTTTAGCTAAAAAAGTTCTAAGATGGGGATATTATTGGCCAACATTGGTACAAGAAGCAGTGCAGCTCGTCAAGACCTGCCCGAAGTGCCAAATCCATGCAAATATCCCAAGGATGCCGCAGACCGATCTATCCACTATGCAGAGCCCTTGGCCTTTCATGCAATGGGGCATAGACATAGTGGGACCACTTCCTCAAGCTCCTCGGCAAATGAAATTCCTAATCGTTGCCGTGGACTACTTTACGAAGTGGGTGGAAGCTGAACCATTAGCTACGATAACGAGCTCGAAGGCATTGGATTTCGTCTGGAAGAACATAGTGTGCCGATTTGGCATACCCCACATCCTCATCTCGGATAACGGGACTCAGTTCACCGACAAGACGTTCAAGAATTGGTGCCAAGAGCTGAATATTCAACAGCGGTTCACTTCGGTCTCTCATCCACAAGCAAACGGACAAACGGAGGTAACAAATCGTATCCTGGTGAAAGGGTTAAAAGCTCGGTTAGAACAAGCCAAAGGACAATGGGTAGAAAATCTCCCTCAAGTCCTATGGTCCTACCGAACTACACCCACAACCTCCAACGGTGAAACTCCGTACAGTCTGGTGTACGGCACTGAAGCCGTGATTCCGGTGGAGATCGGCGTACCCAGTCCCAGAACTCTAAATTTCTCCTCAGAAATGAATGACGACGGACTGAGAGCCGAGCTAGATCTTGCCGAAGAAAGAAGAGAATTGGCATGCATAAAAGCAGCCAAGTACAAGGAGCAAGTAGCCCGGTATTACAACCAAAGGGTGAAGAAGCTGCAATTTCAAGTGGGAGATCTCGTCTTGAGAAACAACGAAGTAAGCCGAGCAGAAAAGCTGGGCAAGCTCGAACCCACATGGGAAGGTCCGTATCGGGTGTCAGAAGTCCTCGGCAAAGGGTCTTACAAATTGGCTCACATGTCAGGAGAACAGGTACCCCGAACATGGCACATTTCCAACCTCAAAAAGTTCCATTTGTAAGAGACAGTCCGGTCAGTCAGTCGTGAGTCCTGTTCAGTCAATGTGCTTTATTTGGTTTACTTGGTCTTTATTTGTCTCTGTGCGTTTTGTCTGTGCGTTTTGTCTGTCTTTGTGCGTGTCGTCTCTTACAAATGTTACTGAGGTATCTTGTTCTTCGAAGGCTGATCCCCTTCTTAGAACATATACAAGCCAACGATTGTGAGTCAAAGCTTCTACAGAAGATACAAGACCACAATTCAGCTTAAACAAGCAGTTCGTCTAAAACGAGCTGCAACAAGCCAACGATTGTGAGTCAAAGCTTCTACAGAAGATACAAGACCACAATTCAGCTTAAACAAGCAGTTCGTCTGAAACGAGCTGCAACAAGCCAACGATTGTGAGTCCAAGCTTCTAAAGAGGATACAAGACCACAATTCGGCTTAAAAATCAAGCACTTCGTCTGAAACGAACTGCAACAAAAGTCCGATTCACGCGATAAAACTTGCCTGAATTAGGACAAGGGAAAGTCCGATCCACGCGATAAAACTCGCCGAATTAGGACAAGGGAAAGTCCGATCCCCAAATTAGGACAACGGAAAGTTCGATCCGAGCGATAAAACTCGCCAAATTAGGACGCAAACCAAGTCCGGTTAAAGAAGAGTTCACTTCATCAGACCGAGGACAAACATCAACTTACCCCGTACCTTTATCCAGAATACCGAAGTGATCCACTTCACTTTTCGGGGGGGGTAGTGATGGAGTACGTACTAAACAAGCCCAACAGCAGTAAAGCCCATCAGCCTAAAGCCCAAGAAAGAGTATCAGTTCGGCATGACTAAAGAGTATCAGTCCGGCATGACTAAAGAGTTCAGTTCGGCACAACCAAAGAGTTCGGCCCCAGCCTACAGCTCGGTAAAAGCCAACCAATCAAACTCTGCTCTCAGGTCGGCATCAAGCTCTACTCTCAGATCGGCAAAAGCTGCTCGGCAATAATTCAGCAGTTCGGTCTCAGTATTCGACCGAACTAGGAGATAGTGGACTCATGCAGGATTTCCACCTCCACTACACCCACGATCTATTTAGTGGTGTCAAGCAGTCATTAACTCATGCAGGATAGTGGACCCATGCAAGATCGCCACGATCTCCACGACATCCACTACCTAGTAAATGGCTGCATGCCACGATCTTGGTCCTTTGTATAAATAGAACCTAGATCAGATAGATAGGAGGTTCTGTTAGACTCTCTCGCTTTCTAGAGATAAAATACAAAATAGCAAGTCTGTATTGTAAGCTGTAAGAAAACAGATCAAGCAATACAACTCTGCCCTCATTTCTTCACGTGGACGTAGATTTACCTCAGTAAATCGAACCACGTAAAATCTCTGTGTCGTGATCTGCATCTTCCTGCATTCACTAACATCAGAAATTCGCCGATTCATCATATAATATTGACAAAAACTAGCATTATTGCAAATTGAGTTGAGATTAGCATGTGTAAATTACGCCTTTCTTTCATTCTTGACTTATTTATATTTCCGTACAGATTTAGGTAAGCTTGATTTGAACTATATACTATACTATATATATATCCTCGTTGAAGTTGGTGGACAAAGAATGAATTTATAAAATAAATTGATTTGTATATACTATATATATTGTTTGTTTAAAAGCGAACAAGTCCACTAAGTTGCTAGTCGTAATTCTTTGGAAATTGCCATAAATATTTTATATTAAGTGGATTGACATAAATTTTCTAGTTTGAATTATCTTTCTTAGTGGACGGTATCATTTCGTAAAAACAATAATCTAAATGCGTGATCTAATAATTCTATATTTTCTTAAGCTCTAAAAAAATCACCTTGTATCAGTTGATGTTCGATTTGATAAATCGACTAAATTTGAATCGTATGATTTATATAATCACAGTTAATTTCATATTAATTCAGTAATTCCAAAACAATTTATATAATTTTAATAATGTGTTATTGTGACACAAGTGGGTGACAAAGAGAGCGGAAATTTTAACCCTATTTGAAATTTAAATATTCGAAATAAAAAGTCCTTGTTCTATCATATTTATTCTTAAAATTATTTCATGACAATTCCTATATATTCTTGTGGAGTAATAAATTAAAGATGGATACCCACAGGTTTTTAGAGTCTTAAAGTTTGACGTTTGACATTTGACCAAAATTAAATAAAAGTGCACTACTGCACTAGGCTATTAATATACTCCACATAATATATTGTTTTCATCGAGACCAAATGACTACGACAAAATCTGCTGTTTGATATCGATATGACTGGTCAACACAACTTGGGAACAATTGTTAGGGAGTGCTATTATTTAATGTACATATTTTTAATAATATTGGAGTATATTTTTTGAAACATGTATGCATTTTAATATACCACAGTATAATGGTTGTAGGTCATGCATGTGATGCACGTAAAAATAATAAATTATTCACATATATATCTGATGATTCCGCGAATTTTTGATAATGATAAATGCTCGTAAAAATAAATTACGACACAGAGAATTTTACGTGGTTCGATTTACTGAGGTAAATCTACGTCCACGGGGAGAAATGGGGGCAGGTTTGTATTGCTTGATCTGCGAATTACAGCTTACAACACAGACTTGCTATATGATTATTTCTCTAGAGAGATTCTAACCCTTTTCTACCAGATCTAAGTTCTATTTATACATTGAACTAAGATCGTGGCTTACATCATCACTCTAGGTCGTGGAGGTCGTGTAGGTCATGGCCTAAGATCGTGGCCTGAGTTGACGCCACGTGGTAGTGGGTGTGTTGGAAGTTGTGGAAATCCTGCATGGGTCCACTAACTCCTTGTTCGGTCGAATACTGAGACCGAACTGCTTTGGTTGCCGATCTGAGAGTAGAGCTTGATGCCGACCTGAGAGCAGAGCTTGATTGGTTGGCTTTTACCGAGCTGTAGGCTGAGGCCGAACTCTTTGGTAATGCCGAACTCCTCCGAACTCTTTGGTAATGCCGAACTCATACTCTTCCTTGGGCTTGTTTAGTTCGTACCCCATCACTACCCCCCCCGAAAGACGAAGTGAATCACTTCGGCGAAGCGAGTCACTTCGGCATTCTGGATAAAGGTACGGGGGAGGCTGACGTCAGGGGACGTGCCTTGCATGTGACTGCATTAAATGCGACAGTAAAATCCGGCCGTTGAATCCTGAAAAGGTGGGATTCGAAACGGTGCGACGATTTTGAAATCTTCGCCGAATCTGATAAATATGCTCTTTCTTCCTCATTTGAACACCTTTGCTGTTGCGTCTTCTATACTCTCTCTTTCTCGAGAAATTTTCTTCCGCTTTCAAGAGCTTCTTCAGACTTTCTTCACTTTCAAAAAGTAAGAAAAATGTCTTCTTCTTCTTCTTCGGTGTCGGGTAGCGGTAGGAAAGGGGATAAGGGGTCTTCTAGCCGGAAAGAATCCGGGGAGAAGACCGTAGAGTATTTTCACAGTATCTTGAGTAAGGATACTGTGATATCCCTTCACGAGAAATATTTTTTACCTGGGGGGAAGGCGGTGGTTCCCGACGATGATCATAGGGCTAACGACCCGCCGGAGGGTTATGCCACCGTTTACGAAGCCTGCTTAGAATGCGGGCTTCGTTTTCCTCTTCCCCCACCTTTTGTAGAGCTTCTTGATTTTTTTCAACTCCCTTTAGGTCAGGTGACTCCGAACTCTTGGAGGCACTTATCGGCTTTTGCTGCCGAACTGCGTAGGCTAGATAAGGATCTGTCTCTGAGGGCAATCCTTAATTTTTTCCAGTTTAAAAGGAAGGGATCTTGGTTTTACTTGATCCCCTTACAGCCTTTTAGGGCCTTCTGCAAAACCAAGTGGCCGAAATGGCAAAACCGTTTCTTTTTTTATAATAGGACAGCGGCTCCGGGCTTCCCCTGGAGAAGGCCGAAGTCCGTGATTCCCCATCCTCGGTTAGAACCGTTGGCCGAGCTCGAGGGCGAGCTCAATAAGATTCCTATGATTAGGAAACAGTATTCGGAAACTGAGCTCGTCAAGGGCGACGTCGCGTTCGACATCTCGTCTTCGGACGAAGAGGCCGAGGGTGAGGATTTCTCTTTATCTTTATGCTCTACTGCTTTAACGAAGAAAACTAACCTTGTTTTCTTGCTTTTTGGCAGTGTTCATGCTGAATAAGGCTATCCGAAAGTCCTCCGAGCTTGAGGAGCCGGAGAAAGAGAAGGCTACCAGCTCGGCGCCTGATGCCGAGAAGAATCCGAAGAGGCAAAAGACCTCTTCGGGTCCAAAGAAGCCGGAGTCGACTTTGGCAAGTAGGAAGGGGAAGACCCAGAAGCCCCCGAGAGCGCCAGAGAAAGACGTGGTCTTGGCGCCTCCTTCGGAGCATATCTGTGAGCCATTTTTATGGCCCACGGACTTCGCCGAGGTGAATTGTCTCCTTGATTCTTTGGCTTGGCTTCTGTCCTGTATTTTTGGTGCCCTCTGCTGACTTTTTTTCTTATCCATTTTCAGAGGAACGATATGCTCTCCAAGCTCGTCGCCGTCGAACTCTCCAAGGCGTCCAATGACTATGCTGAGATGCAGAGGAAATTGGCGGCTGCTTGTCACCGGGCCGAGCAGGCCGAGGCAAACTTTGAGAAAGCCAGAGCTGCTAGGATTTCGGCCCAGGATGAAGCTCAGTTTGCCAAAAACCAGCTCGCCATCCAGCGAGAGCAGGCGAAACGGAGTGATGCTGCCGCCGTGGTTGCCCAGGGGGAGGCTCTCCGTGTTTACACGGAGAAACTCTTTTTGAGTAGCCAGTTCTCGGCTTTTGTCGGTAGTCTGGTAAGGCTAATTGCCGATAAGGGCGAGCAGGGGGCCGACGTCGTACTGCCTCTGTACAGCCGAGAGATAGCAGCTCGGCTTCAGAATCTGCCGCTCCTTGAGGAGCTCGCTTCATCTTCGGTCCTGCTTTCTGCAGACAGAGTCCGGAGTTGTCGAGCTGATCGGGACGAGAACCTGGAGGCTATCTTTGCCTCCGTGGGACCCGTTTCACCCGCTTCGACTTACAACGGAGAGGGTGAGGCCGAGCCGCTGGAGCGGGAGGCCGAAGTCGAGCGAGCCGGGCATCCGGAGAAGGAAGCCGATCAGGAGACGCAGCAGATCGGCTACGGTGGCGCCGAGCAGGCTGGGGAGAGCAAGGAGGCAGAGGCTGAAGCTGAAGCAGAGAAGGAAGCTGAACCTCACCGAGAAGGAGGAGACGAAGCTAGCGAAGTATGATTTCGTCTCCCTTCTCTTAGTTTAGTTTCTTCCTTTATGTAAAATGGCCTTGAAGCCCTCCTTGTATAGAAAAATTTTTTTTCTTATGAATGAAAAAATTCTTCTTTCTGCTCTTGTGTCTTCGTATAGCCTTTCGTACTCTCTTACTCCTGTTGTGGTTTACTACCTGCTCGGTAAGCTGAAATGCCGAACTGACGTAGCTGCTTTGTATTCTTAACTCTCAAGGAGCTGGAGGTACTTCACTGGAAGCGGCTGTACTCTTCGGCTTTAGACGAAGCTGAGAAAAGAGCTATAGCCGATCAGACGAAGAATGACGAGCTTCTGGCTCGTTTGGTGAAGCTGGATGCCGATAATAAGGACTTAGAGTCCGATAAGAATGATCTGGAGGCCGAGCTGAATACGACCATTGCTGAGAGGACTGCGTACGAGGATTACATCCGTGTGCGCGGGGGAATGACCATATCAGATGTTCAGAGTCGAGTTGACGAACTGTGGGAGGAATATAATGTACTCCGGAGGAACAATGCGCTGGAGAGCTCGGCTTGCCAACAAGTCGTGACATCATTGCGGCGCTGGGCTTCTCGGTACAACATTGTTCTTTCTCGGCGCCCCTCCATAGAAAGATTCCTTCGGCATATCGTGCCAACAGATGCTCGCACTCCAGATCAAACCTTTGATTCACTTGCTCAAAACCGTACTCCAAGTCAGCAACGAACTCTGGAACAGCCGGAAACGTCAAGACGAGAACAGGCTGAAGTTCGTAGAGGAGCTGTGATTATGAGTGAGCAAGATCAACAAATGCTTCGTGAAGAGACTCTTCGCCGCCGAGGTGCTAGGGCTTCCCGGGCTCAGAGAAGAGGTGGCAGGTCGATTAGAGCATCTCGTCGACCTGCTTATTCTGCAGCTGCCTGGAACGCCCGAACTCAGCTTCACGAGGATTTTGTGAATAGATGGCTCAACTTTAGCAACCCTGGACAGTAGAATAGTCCTTTGTAATAGCGTAACGCCATCTTGTAGGGTAGCGGAGTTGTGTGCCGAACAAGATTTGAAAATGAAATTTTGTTTTTGTTTTCGCTTCTAACACTGTGTATTTACAGCTTAGCGAAAAAATTTCATCGTACTTGTCCTCGGTCTTATGAAGTAAACTTCTTTGACCGGACTTGTCTTTGGTCTGATGAAATAAACATCTTTGACCGGACTTGTCTTTGGTCTGATGAAATAAACATCTTTGACCGGACTCGTCTTTGGTCTGATGAAATAAACATCTTTGACCGGACTCGTCTTTGGTCTGATGAAATAAACATCTTTGACCGGACTTGTCTTTGTGTTCTAATTTGGCGATTTTCGTCGCCGGGATCGAACTTTCCCTTGTCCTAATTCGGCGAGTTTTATCGCGTGGATCGGACTTTCCCAGTTAACCGAAGTGGTCTTATGCAGTAAACCTCTTTGACTAGACATGGTCGTCCTCGGTCTTATGAGGTAAACTGCTTTGACCGAACTTGGTCGTCCTAATTCGGCGAGTTTTATCGCGTGGATCGGACTTTCCCAGTTAACCGAAGTGGTCTTATGCAGTAAACCTCTTTGACTAGACACGGTCGTCCTCGGTCTTATGAGGTAAACTGCTTTGACCGAACTTGGTCGTCCTAATTCGGCGAGTTTTATCGCGTGGATTGGACTTTCCCTTGTCCTAATTCAGGCAAGTTTTATCGCGAGAATCGGACTTTTGTTGCAGTTCGTTTCAGACGAAGTGCTTGATTCTTAAGCAGAATTGTGGTCTTGTATCCTCTTTAGAAGCTTTGACACACAATCGTGGGCTTGTTGCAGCTCGTTTCAGACGAACTGCTTGTTTAAGCTGAATTGTGGTCTTGTATCCTCTTTAGAAGCTTTGACACACAATCGTTGGCTTGTATGTTCTAAAAAGGGGATCAGCCTTTGAAGAACGAGATACCTCAGTTTTATTTGTAAGAGACGACACTCACATAGACACAACGCACGTAGAGACAAGAACAAGTAAAAAACAAAGAAAACACATAAGACTGACCGACCGGACTGTCTCTTACAAATGGAACTTTTTGAGGTTGGAAACGTACCATGTTCGGGGTACTTGTGCTCCCGACGCGTGAGTCAATTTGTAAGACCCTTTGCCGAGGACTTCTGACACCCGATATGGACCTTTCTATGTGGGTTCGAGTTCGCCCAGCTTTTCTGCTCGGCTTACTTCGTTGTTTCTCAAGACGAGATCTCCCACTTGAAATTGCAGCTTCTTCACCCTTTGGTTGTAATACCGGGCTACTTGCTCCTTGTACTTGGCTGCTTTTAGGCAGGCCAATTCTCTTCTTTCTTCGGCAAGATCTAGTTCGGCTCTCAGTCCGTCACCATTCATTTCTGAGGAGAAATTGAGTTCGGGGACTGGATATGCCGATCTCAACCGAATCACGGCTTCAGTGCCGTACACCATCGAGTTCGGCTCCGGTGTGACTTCGGTCATTTCGCCGGCCTCTGATTCCGGCTGCTGTGATTGCTATGCTCGATGGTGCCGAACTGATTGCTCGGCACTTTTAAGCGCAATCTGCGAACACACTTGCTCTTTTTCGATCACCTCGGATGACCGCTATCCCACCTTTAGTGGAGAAGGTGTTCGGCGAGGATGCCTCTGATCGCTATGACCGGGCTTCTTTTTGTCTTCTCTAGATGAGCTGTCTAAAGACCGTTTTCGACGGTCTGCCTCATCGGCACGAGAAAACTTGTCCGCAATGTCCCACATCTCTTGAGCTGTTTGCGGACCGCACTCCACGAGCTTTCTGTAGAGAGCTCCGGGCAGGATTCCATTTTGGAATGCCGAAATGACAAGTAGATCATTGAGATTATCTACTTGTAGGCATTCCTTGTGGAATCTCGTCATAAAATCGCTGATCTTTTCGTCGCGACCTTGACGTATAGAAAGCAGCTGAGCCGAAGTGCTTCTGGCTTCCGCTTTCTGAAAGAACCTCCTGTGGAAAGCATCCATTAGATCTCGGTAGGATCTAATGCTGCCTTTGGGGAGGCTATCGAACCACCTTCTTGCGTTCCCGATAAGCAGTTCGGGAAACAGCTTGCACATGTGGACCTCGTTGAGACCCTGGTTCGCCATGTTATATTGATAGCGTCCCAAGAAATCATGAGGATCCACGAGTCCGTCATAGGTTATCGACGGAGTTCGGTAGTTCTGTGGTAGGGAAGTTCGGGTAATATCGTCCGAGAACGGAGTCCTCAATGCTCCGTACATGGCGAACCCGACATTTCTTCGGTATGGAGGAGATGGAGTTCTCCTGTGATTCCGGTACCGAGGATTCTTTCTTCTGGAAGACATGATACTACTGCGGTAGTGACTGTCTCGTATGGAGGGAGAGGGAGAATCCGCCGTTTTCGCCTCCGGCTGCTTTTGGCTTCTCTGCAGGAAGGTTAAGAATTCCTCCTGCTTTTCAGCCAAAAACAGCTTGACAGCCTCGTTCAAATCGGGCTGCTGGGAAGACTCGGTGTGACGGCTTTTGGAGCGGCTTGTTCCTTCGCCATGAGAACTGGTGGTGGATTTATCCCTAGGCTGTTTTCCAGACCTATGGGATGGATTGGCTTCCTCCTGGTTCTCACGGGCAGGAATACGGGTACTCTGCGATCTGGTATGCATTTTTTGGGTTGAAAAAACGGTCAAAAATTCGCTTTATCACAAATTTGGTTCTCTGGTTCCCACAGACGGCGCCAGTGATGATTCCGCGAATTTTTGATAATGATAAATGCTCGTAAAAATAAATTACGACACAGAGAATTTTACGTGGTTCGATTTACTGAGGTAAATCTACGTCCACGGGGAGAAATGGGGGCAGGTTTGTATTGCTTGATCTGCGAATTACAGCTTACAACACAGACTTGCTATATGATTATTTCTCTAGAGAGATTCTAACCCTTTTCTACCAGATCTAAGTTCTATTTATACATTGAACTAAGATCGTGGCTTACATCATCACTCTAGGTCGTGGAGGTCGTGTAGGTCATGGCCTAAGATCGTGGCCTGAGTTGACGCCACGTGGTAGTGGGTGTGTTGGAAGTTGTGGAAATCCTGCATGGGTCCACTAACTCCTTGTTCGGTCGAATACTGAGACCGAACTGCTTTGGTTGCCGATCTGAGAGTAGAGCTTGATGCCGACCTGAGAGCAGAGCTTGATTGGTTGGCTTTTACCGAGCTGTAGGCTGAGGCCGAACTCTTTGGTAATGCCGAACTCCTCCGAACTCTTTGGTAATGCCGAACTCATACTCTTCCTTGGGCTTGTTTAGTTCGTACCCCATCAATATCGACTCAAATTAATCTTGGTAACACAATCTTATGTAAAACATTGTGGATGAAACATGACAAAAGCGTAGACTTTTTGTAGGAGTATTTTCATTTGCACTTCATTGTCATTGATTATAAGAAATTGCCATGACAATTCTAAGAATACTCCCAAGAATTACAATAATTGGTTAAAAAGTCGCTTAGTAGGTTACACCAACATCTCATGTTACAAAATACAACAACATAACCGAGATAAATCTAATTAACTTAAATAATTAAACAAATGTTATTCAACTTACTATAGGACTGTATATATTAGTATTAACTAATGTTATACTGATTATTCTATAACTATATATTCATTACTGTATTTTTTAATTATACAACATATAATTGATTATTCCAAAATATTTAAGGCAAAAAAGAGGTTATGCTAATATACTATAACAAAAAATGGTACGATTGACTTTTTCATTAACAGAAAGTGGGATTTTAATGGGTCAACGACTTAAAACATCTTCATCGATTATAATCTAAAATTAAACCGACAAATATAGCGGGAATAGGTGGTCATATCCATCAAATATTCATATTTTATGATTAAAGTTTGGTCTTGGTTTTGCATTAAGATATAGTATAGTTATGAGACTTATAACCATATTGTTTGGAAAAATATTACTATTACTCCCCCATCAAGCATGTGAAATGTTTAGAATTAGGCCATCCACATTCGTGTCTCAATACAGTCTCTTAACCGTCTCATCTCTTTACTATTCATGGCCCCGTTGCACTTTTTACCTCATCTCTTAACTAAGAGACAACACATGCATCTCTCCATCTCTTAACCATCTCATCCCTTAACTATTCATTCAATTTCATTTTTTATTTTTATTTCCAACAAATTCAATTAATAAAAACACACTTCATTAAATAAAAGAAAATTACAATTTAAAAACCTAAAAAAACACATAATTAAAATCCTAAGAAAATAAAAAAACACATAATTAAAATTCTAAAAAAATAAAAAAGACATAATTTAAAATACTAGAAAATAAAAATTGCACCATTAAATTATAAAAACTACTCCGCCGGCGAATCATCCCCCGAAAGCGGTGCCCTCAAGCTAGGTGGAGGCGGAATACCAAGTTGATTTGCCAGATACTCAATGCCAGCAAGATGGGCTTGATATTGGGGAGGTGTCATACAGGAAGTGTCAGCCATCGTGGCGGTGTCATACGGCGCGTGGCCAATACTCGTCTAGTGAGGGCGGGGAAGACAACGCCTCACAAGAGGTTGAGTTCCCCGCCCTCACTAGACGAGTATTGGCCACGCGCCGTATGCTTCTTGCGTTTCGAGCTCGAGCCAGTGCTGGAATCGACACCGCCAGCCCACCTATCAAGATGTTTGACCGCTTACCAAACATCAGGAAATTTAAAATCTTTCCCGGTGTCGGATTTGAAGACTCGCAAAGCCGCTCTCAGAATGTCGGATCCACTGGCTCCGCTTTGGTATTGCTCCGCTTCCCTCTTGTAGATCCCATAAAATTTTTTGACATCTCTGTCGGCTCGCTCAAAATGAGCGCGAAGCATCTTCAGGTTGCGGCGGAAGCCCCCCCTCGGCTTATTTGCGTTGTATACGACGGTGACCTTATCCCAAAAAACCTTGCGGTTTTATTGATTCCCGAGGATGGAATCGTTCGGCGTACTGATCCAAGCGTCGAACAGAGCCATTGTCTCCGCTTGTGTGTATGGATGACGGCCGCCGTACTCTCCGTCCTCCAGCCCCTCCGGAGTGGGTTCCTACGGAATATCCTCTCTAATTTCGGATAATCCCTACGTTTGCGAGCTCCTCATCCCTAAGGGAGGACGATAGTATGCATCAACTGGAAAAGATGGTGTTTGGTACGCTGGCGCCGCCGAGCCTTGGGTGCTCGGCGACGAACCGGAACCGGAAGCACCCAAAACATTGTACATGCCCCTAGTCAACAAACGCGTTCAAGTCGTAGCCGCCGCCCTCGCCGCCGGAGTTTCCTTCACCGGACATTTTTGCAGAAATTGAAGAGGAAAGAGAGATGATTTAGTGTTTGTGAGAGTGTAGTGTTTGTGTGGAAAAAATGGTGGGGAATTGTGTGTGTGTGTTTAGTATTATTTATAGATGAATGTGGGAAAAAAAGAAAAAAAATTCAAAAAAATGGTAAAAAAAAATCGGCCAAGAAAAATCGGTCAATTTTTTATTATTATTCAGATTTTTTTTGAAAAAAATAAAAATTAAAATAGCTTAAATCGACGCGAGTGGGCGTCACGCCCCAATCGCTGCTTGCCACGTGGCCGACGCGCGTGGCGAGACAGCCCGCGTCCCGCCCCTTCCCCACGAGCTACGCGACGAGACAGAGAGGCTGCAGCGGCATCTCGCTGTTGTCTCGTCCCATCGGGACGAGACTGAGCCCGCAGCGAGACGCCGCTGCGGATGCTCTTTTAGTACTCCATGAGATTTAATAGAATGAGATCCAATAAAAAGTTTTTAAGTAAATATTTGAGAGTGAATAAAGTGTCACGTCAAATACAAAGTGGATTAACATGATTGGCCATAAAGATATTTCTTTGTAAATAGTAGTAATGAGTACTATGAGTGCAAATATGAAAACTCGGAGTGTTTGAAAAAAAATATTGCATATACAGTACTATTTATTTTGAACACCAAATAAAATAATTGATGCACGTTCTGAAATTGACACGTCAACACTCATTACGTATTGATTTCACAAGCATTATCGAATACTAATGACTATTAGCGGTATTAGCATGTGATAAGCATGAGTAATTACATAATTAACACATGTGAACATTAAATTACATATAAATATAGAATAGTACAATTAATCTCGTCGGCAAGAAACCTTATTTCCAGAAAGTTCATGGTCAAACCCAACCATGCCAAAATACAACCAATATATTTCCAGGTGGGAACTCAATTATTTAATAAATATATTGCGTTCACACACAATTGTTTATGAATTACTAGCATTAATTATAAGTTTTATATTTGACTAATCACAACCACACGTATTAACCAAAACTTGAATGGATATGGAAAAGTAGAAAAGATATTGTCATGAATATATTGAAAGTAGGATAAGGAAAAGTAGAAAAGATGTTGTCATGAATATATTGAAACTAGGCAATCAAATCACTTTGGATTATTCCCAAGACTAGACTATTCGAGAAGTCGAATTCAAATATATCTTTGTCACATACTTTCTAGTTTCTACTTTCCAGATTGATTTCCCATTATCATGTAACTTGTTGAAATTCAATAAATGATCCTTTTATGTTTTTATGAGTTTTGATTGTTTTTATAATTAGAAATTTAGAACATACGAAATAAGTTTAGGATGTTAACTATTTTAAAATACTGGAATTGGCTTCAATGACGATTGTAAACTAATCAAACAACTTTTTCTTAATGAGAGCTTCAATTATGATTTTCTATATTTCTATAAAAAAAATGCGAAATTATGATAGTACTACTATTTGATTTGATATTTTGAAAATATTGGATTAAAATGTAAATTTTAATACTCATTGGATATCTGAGTCTACTAAAGGGAAGGCCCAAAGCAAAAGCCCTATCAAAGCCCAATAATAAATTTTATTTGTGACCTAAGCGTTCAGCTCATCGGGTTATGGTGTACTGTGATTATTTGGATGTATTGAATTTCTGCCTTATTCAAATTATTCCAAAAACTCATATTTTGTCTGATAGAAATTTGATATGGACCAAAATATTCGAAAATTTGAATTATTTGTAAAATAGTTAAATCCAAACTGAATAAACAAATCGAAAAGTTTGAATATAAATCCAAAACCGAAATTTTTAATTACACTATATATTAAGATTAAAAAACAATAAAAATTTGAGTATAATACTTATTAATTACAATTCAGCTCTTTTTTCAATTTAAAAAAACAAATCTGAACCAAACCAAAAACTGGAATTTCAAGTCAATAAAATATGATATATACATCATAAGTCACACCCTTATTAAAATGATATATGCATCAATAGAAGTCAGCAATATACTGTATAATACTATTATTAAACAATTATCCTGAACCATATTATAATGTTCCAATAGTAAGCTCTTGGCATTATACTACTCCATATTATAAGTTCTTGAAACTTCTTGTAAGTAGTTGGACCTAATTTTAAATGACCTAATTTCCAACCTACCTTTGTAACTTATTCAAAAGCTTAACAATGTCTTTCTAAAATGTTCACTCATTGCGCCTTCTGAATTTACCAGAATTTCTTCTTCTTTTTTTTTGAAAAATAACTATAGAAGAAAAGCAACAATAGCACATTGAAAATAAAATAATACGATACCAACAACTAAACCATATCAGCCAACAGTTTTCATTAATTTAAATACCTATGGCTATGTGTGTTCCTTTCATATCCCACTTCCAGATTAAGACATCACACATAAATGCTTCTTTCCTTAAAAAAAACACAATCAAATTGAAGAGGACAAATGCAGTGGAAAAAATTGGAGGACGGTGAGAAGACATACTGTGTGACTGGAGCAACTGGCTACATCGGATCATGGCTGGTCAGCTCTCTCCTCCAAAGAGGCTGCACTGTTCATGCCACTTTCCGCAATCCCGGTTATCTTCTTCCTCAATCCATTCATCTCATCACCTTCAATTCTTAGAAATAGTTGGAAAAAATTTGGATTGGGATTGTTTTATTACAACTATCAAATCATGTCTGAAACTGAGGGTTTCAGGGTTGGTGTTTCTTGGATTGTGATTTATGGCATTCAGTGCATATCCAAGTGATTGCCCTGAGACGTAGATATACATAGTATCGAACTGGGTAAATAATTTGTGTGTTCATTTTGTTTATGTTTGTGATTGTTGTGTGTTTATTTCCTAACATCTCTATCTTGTGTACATTTCTATTATTTCAAATTTTGTGTTATGCAAAATCAAAATGTGGTTTCATCTTAAATAAGTGGAGAAGACTAAAGAATTGTGTAAGAGGTGATGCCACATTGAGACATTCATTATGCAATACTAGTAACTACTAGTATTATCATTTGTAAGGTTTTAAGGTTTGATTTTTGGCAATTTTTGTTGTTCTCTTTGTAGAAAAGGTATCTCATTTCTTGAAGGTGTGGCCAAGCAGGGAGAGGTTGAGGCTCTTCAGGGCTGATTTGCAGGAGGATGGCAGTTTTGATGAGGCGATACGAGGCTGTGATGGCGTGTTTCATGTCTCAGCCTCGATGGAGTTTGGGGTGTCGTCTGCTATACAAGATCTCGGTACTGTCAATCTCCCCCTTTCCGCCCTGTTTGTAGGCGTTTACTTTCGATTGACAATACATAGATTGAGTATTTGATGTATTACTTGTTCAATCAAGCTTAGAATTGTTCAATGTGGCTGTAGACGCCCTTGTGGTCTCTATGTTGCTCGTACTTTTTAGACATACTTCATGACGCGTACACAACGCTGCATTGTTTCGTTCTTACAGATAACCATGTGAAGAAACAGATCACAGATCCAGCTATTGGAGGGGCTCTCAATGTACTAAAATCTTGCTTAAAAGCCTCTGCTACCGTTAAGAGGGTTGTGTTCACATCATCAATAAGCACGTTGACCGCAAAAGACAGCTCGGGAAAATGGGTACCTGTAGTAGAGGAGTCATGCCAGACACCCGTTGATCAAGTTCTCAAGACTAAAGCCAGCGGCTGGGTAATCTCCCGTCTTCAAACACTCGGATACACTTCCTTTTCAGTTTCTATTCACTTGCTTATTTGTGTTGTTAAAAATTTTCGTTCAGGTGTATGCGTTGTCCAAGCTTTTGTCAGAAGAGGCGTCGTTCCAGTTCTCGAAGGAGAATGGTATTGATCTGATATCGGTCATAACAACAACTGTTGGTGGTCCTTTCCTCACTCCCACAGTCCCATCGAGCCTTCGAGTCCTAATTTCCCCTCTAACAGGTTATCTTCGAACAAATCTGATATCTAATATTGGCAACAAAAGATTCTAACCAAGCTTTGAGATTCTCATGAACACTTCACAATAACATGTCTAAGATTCTATCAGTATCAAATTTCCAACACGTTTTTGTGGTCCGTTTAGGTGATCCAAACTTTCTCCCTATATGGGATCGATTTCTTCAATTCACATAGAACATTCAGCTTACATCTCATGTTTGATCTTGGAAAGAAAAGATTCTAACTAGGCTTTGAGATTATCATGAAAACTTTACAATAGCATGTCTAAGATTCTATATTACTACTACATTAAGTTTCTCAACTTGTTCTTGTGATTCATTTAGGTGATCCGAACTTTCTCCCTATATTTTCTTCTGTTAACGCAAGAATGGGATCGATTGCTTTGGTTCACATCGAAGACATATGCAATGCACATGTATTCCTCATGGAGCACGTCGATGCTGAAGGGCGATACCTATGCTGTGCCCGGAGTTGTGTAGCATCCGAACTGACCGGGATCCTCAAAAAAGTGTATCCTTCTTCAGTTGCACTCAGGTTGCTCATTTCTTATATACATCAGCCTAAGATGTTTCTGGAACTTTCTAATTCATTCTTTTCGTTCGTGTTGTAGGGATGAGGGCGTCGCAAAGGACTTATCAGCCCCGAGCATAATCTCTTCGAAGAAGATTAGAGAGATAGGATTTGAGTTTAAGCATGGTGTTGAAGATGTGATCAATGAAACTGTCAAGAGCTGTGTGGATTGTGGATTTCTACCACCCCTTTGAAGGTGATGATAATAGAGGAAATGTGTGCAAGTGTAGAGAAACAGGGTCAGTGGCCCGAGTTGCGAATTCGTGATCAATAATATGTCGACACGATTCTAAGGGTGCATTCTCTTTAGTTGCGAATTTATCATAAGAAAATATAGAAAATTTTATGACATTTTTGTTTTTCTTATCGTAGCGACTATCTCATGTTCTTTGTTGTGGAAAAATTATAAAAATGGAGAATACGAGAAACGGAAAGGAAAAGAGTACAATAAATGAAAATATTTAATTTAGTACTCCAATACTACTTAATTTCGCTACCTAGAATGTGACATTCTTTTAGTTAATGTCCGAGAGTTCCATATAAATAAATCATCAAGTCATGTCTGTTTCAGAATCTTTAAGTCAATGAACCAGTAGTTAAATAATTACATGCAAATTATAAAGCTTGCAAAATCTTAATTTGACAAAATTTTTGGAATTTATATCCCTTACAAAAATAATGATTACATTAAAAATAGTTGTTCTTGTAAATGAAAGTATTACCGTGTAAGTGAAATACAAATTCTGTTTAAAATGTTTTAAAAAAAATTAAGACCGGTGGTTCGATTTGCTTGAAATGACCGAACAACGCATCAGCTCACGGAATCGACCGGTTTGGTCGATATAGGTGTGTGAGAGAGAAAGGGTAAATAGGGTGAGAGTTCAAAAAAAGGGTGAGTGAGACAAAAATAACATTACATAGACAAGGGCCACATGGCAATACTTGTTCTTTTCTAGATTTTTGGTTCTATATTTCGAACTCGACCACCCAACTAAATTGTACAAGGACCACATGCCTTTGCAATAACTATTTCATTTCCTTTTCCCCAATGCATTTGTTACTCTATAGTCACTACAAACACATGACAAAAAATTAATTCCCATCGTTTTCAAGAGAGACCTATTTAATAATTAATCACATGGACTAAAACATCCAAAATTATATACGTCTCAAACTCTCAAGTAACGAGAGGGACAATGACTTGACTTGGCCAAGTTGGTTGGTGTACATGTATAAAAGCATCAATTCATACATTTAACTTTATGGCTTTTTTTAGTAGCTATGTTCATCCAATTTGTCTTCCTAGTGTAAATGGTGTAATTTTCTTGGTAGGGAGAGAACTAGATTTGGTGCTCACCTAGCTACTAGTCTTAGGCAATTCAATTCTGATTTACTTGGGGTTATTATGAGATTATTCTGTTTGTGACGTCATTCATCTATTCTCCGAAAATAATCTAAAGTTTAATTTTTGCTATTCGAAGTGTTCAAGTCTAATTCTATGTAAAACATCGAGTGTTTGTTTTATAGTAGTAAAAGTATATATCAAAGCCTATCATATAGTAGAACGTAAGATTACTCAATGCATATCGAAGTTAGTGACAACGAGTTTATATGAAAAATAGATAATTGTACTATTTATAAACACTAAACTTCACAAATTCTTATTTTGTAAATGAATTAAAAATTCGTCACCAAATATACAAAGTATTATAGTAATTTTTTACTAGGTTGTCAATACCACCGCCCCCAAATTAATGTTTAGATATACGCCTAAAATAACTGTGTGGCGTGGCATAAAAGGTCGATATACTAAATAACTTCAGCTAGTCACGATTTCATTAATTTCTCATTTTAATTCTCCAAAAATTGACAACAGTGTGAAAAATAAAACAATTTAAGTTTTTGTATTTGGAAGCTGGGTTTTTAGTTCGTATGCAAAATCAGAATTTCGTAAAAGTTCATCTGAAAAAAACACCAAAGGTAACAATCCCACCTAGTTAGAAAGGCTTTTCAAAGCAAGTGAATCAAACAATCATTACACAAGCTAAGCAGAATGCTATACACATATCATCAAACAATGCAACAAACCTCAAAACCAAAATCTTGCCTAACAACAATGTCAATTTTGATGTTTTGGGATTGCTCAGGTCTTGCAAATAACCACAAAACAAGGCAAAAGAGCCTTATGATTGAGCAAGTAAAGCTCTTCAATGTTGGAGTAGAGCCCAACTTTCCCGGCAAGCGAGTCGAACCCCGTCTGCCCGGCTATGTCCCCGATGTTCTCCAGAGGGCGGTGCACCCTCCCCGCGATCACCCTGCACACGATCAACGCCTTCCTAACACCTGGATCCTCATTCGGGATCTCAATGGACTCGAACGCCCTCCCGCTCGTGGAGGTCGTGAACACTCCCACCCCACCCTTGAGCTCCCTCTTGGTCGAGAACCCCTCCCGGATGATGCGACACACGCTGCACTTCTTGGAGATGCAGAGGCTCGACGAGCCGCTCAGGCCGAGGGAGCAAGTTAGTGTGGTGCCGTGGAACCTCAGGAGCTCGTTCCCGTCGGCTAGGCAGCGGGGGTGCTTCTTCGGGAGCTTGCTCGCCTTCGCCTTGACGCTCTCCCGGTAGTTCTCGAATCGAGCTAGGGTTTTCTGCATATTGTGGACTTTCAAAACCCTGTCGATTCTTACGCAATGGCTCTCTGTTTTTAGCCAGCTTGATCTGCAGATTATCTCTACTATCTTCCTTGATGAATCCCCCTCAATTAGCTCTGTCACTGTACAAACACCATAGCAATGTTGATTAGATTATGAAACAATTCCATTTTCTATTTCTTTACTTTTTTTCCCTCTTTTTGGTTTCTGAAAATATCTAGGGTTCTAACTTTTAACGCCTCTGCCTTTTCTTCAAAACTGAGAGCTAATTGAATAAAATTGTACTAACAGGCATTGCCAAGATTCTCTGCGTTTTCTTCAAATTCAGGGCTAATTGAACAAAATTGTAAACAAAATTTGTAACATTCTCTGCTTTTTCTTAAAATTGAGGGCTAAAATCTTCAGTTCTCCAACAAAAAGCAGAAACACTTTTTGTAGAGAATGAAGATAAAGAATAAAGAAAGCAAAAGAGAAAACACAGATTCGAGGAAGGAAAAAGGAATTACCAGCATGGTTGGAAAGGTGATGCGACTCAAGAGCTTCCCACTTTGAAAATTGCTCTCCACATTTGTGACATGTCTCGCCATTTCCGCCGCCGTCTTTCTCAAAAGAGGGGCGTTTCTGCGGCGGAAGCCCCTCCCTCTCCGCCGCCTTCCTCGGCGGCGTTGCGGAGTTCCTAAACGAAGGATTGAAGTAATGCATCGTGGGGTGGCCTCCGGGGCCAGGCGTCCCGGGCCTCAGCGTTCCAACGTACGTCGATCCACCGCCATTTTCTCCGGCAGCGGCGGCGCCACCGCCGAAGCCGGTGATCTTGAGCTCGCACCTCGTGTTGCTCAGAATCACCTCGTGAGCTATCGGGTTGAGAAACTCGCTGCTCCCGATGGATCTAGGGCTGCAGCTGGGGGGGCGGTCGAGGTGCCTCTTGCTGCCGTGAATCACATCCTTCAAATTCGCAATCGACCTCGAGCAGCCCGATCTGCCGGATTTCCTCGTCAGGATTGAGCTCAGCTGCTTCTTCGTCTTCGGATTGTGGACATCCGACGGCTCCGATTTGCAGTGGAGCGACTTTTTCAGCGAGAACCAAACCGTTGCCGGCGTATCCTTCTTCTTCTTCTTCTCCCCCATTCCGAAGATTAGTTCAAGTCAATTCATCAACATTGCTGCATACTAGTGCAAAACAAAGCGCAATTCATACAAATTCAAACGAAATGAGCTGACCTAGAATTGAATTTGGGGGGGAAATTGAGTAGAGAAATGAGAATCTTTGTAGATGATGACAGATGAATAAAAAGGGTTGGGCAGTAAATAACTGGATTGCAGAAAGAAGAGGTGCAGATACTACCTATGGTGGTGGGGGGTGGTTGAAGTAGACTGTGGATTGTATTTAGAGCATCTCCAATGGCGGACGTCCGGTCGGACTTGGGCGACGGGCGACCGGGACGTCCGCCATTATGGCAGGGGGGTCGGATACGGACGTCCCGTGAGGACGTCGGGTGTCCTCGGACGTCGGCGCGACGGGCGGGCGGACGTCCGGGTCGGACGTCCAATTTTTAAATTTTTTTTAAACTATATATATACGGCTCGTTGAATTTTTTTTAAATGAAATTGTTAATTTTTCCCGTTCGTATTCGTGTTGAAATTTTATTTCCGTAAACGTAAATTGTTTTATTTGTGATTTTTTTTATTGCGATAAGTCCTAGTGGGAAGGGCGATGGGAAGGGCGGATTGTGAAGGGGATGTCCTAGTGACGTGGCAGTGGGATGGGAAGTCCTAGTGACGTGGCGGGAAGTGTTTTCGGGATGTCCGAGTGGGACATCCGCCCACTGGAGATGCTCTTAATGCAGCTCACCTCAAATTTGAATTCAATGGCTCAGTGTAATGAATGCACTCTTGCTTTTGAAGAACCAGTTACCAGTTTTGGATTTGCATGGTGGGAGCATCTTTGTCGCCCACTGCCCGGTCCGGTTCTCGTTTTGAAACCGTCGCGGTCAATTTTAGTTTTGTGTTTCACAAAACCGAAACCGGCGGTTTCGGTATTGTGCTGCTCTATGGGGGTGTTTTATCTGGGTTGGTTGTGTGGTGCCTACTCTTGCTTTTCGATGTTTAGTGGAAAAATATGTTTGTGTTAATAAATCTTTGATTTTGGGAAGACATTGATTTATGTTGTGCTGTTGCATGCTCTATATATTTTTGTTTCTTCCAAATAGTATATGATTAACATCAGAGACTTCGATAAATTAAGTTCGTATATATTAATTGTAATAAATAAGCCAAAATTGGAATTTAGCATTACTTAATTCAAACTCTAATCATTAAATTAATCCCCTGATGATTAAATTAATCAGATTCAAACTTATATATGTGACATATCATTGAAGACATTGTGTGATGCATTGCTTCATCAAGTGGTCCATATTTATGGTACTACAGTTAGAATAACTCATGAGTTATTTTCTTTTATCTATTTGACTCTATTAATTTTGCCTCAAGATTTCCTAGTATGGCTGTATGGCATTGCCAATTGTAATCATTGTCTTAGAAAATACAGTATGTTACTCAGAGAAAATGTCATATTTTATATTTATTTATTTCACGAAAGATATTACTATATTTTTTTTAAACAAGTAAATTAAAGAATGATTAAAAATACACTATCACTTTAGAGAATATATCACAATTTTATTTTTATTTATTCTACAAAAGATATTACATTTTCAGTTTTGAAACTAAGTTAGAAATTCTTAAAGGCATCCACGGTGGGCCGCCCTAAGGGGCGCCCTAAAGCCCGCCCTATGTACCGTCACGTCAGCATTTTATCCTCCTGCCCTTTCACCTGCAGTGGGGCGCCTTATAGGTTTTACTATTGTTTTGTTAATTAATTTAAATATTTTCAAATATATAAATGCAAACTAATTAAAAAAACACAACGATTAAATAGAAACGACAAATAGTACATTGATTAAAAAAAAGTTACAATGGTCGTACTGCGTGTTGTCGTCGAACGACCGATATTCGCCAGGTTGTGTACCTGGCCACCGTGCGCCATCTCCAAATATCGGGCTACCAGGACTTGAGTATCCACCGGAATCCATTTTATAGTGTAATTTGAGAGTTGAAAAGTGAATCGAAAAGTTACAAATGAAATATGAGGATGGAGTATTTATATAAACAAAATTTTTGAATTAAAAAAAAAACTAAAACGCGTTGCATCGTCCGCGTCGCCCACAGTGGGCAGACGATAGCGCGGACAATACCCTATCGTCCGGGCGCGCTATCGTCCGCCCCATTGTTCATGCTCTAATGCAACCAGCCAAATTTGATGAAACAGTTGTCTCCAGATGGTCAGTGGGGCACAACTTTCACCAGGATCGACTAAAAACACTACCTCTCCCAGATCTATGAAAAAAATAAATTGAAAAATAAAATATTAAATATATCAATTTGAGATTTTTTTTAAGAGTGATGCTAAATGGCCATAATGTGGCCGGCCATAAAGAGTTAATTTAGTCCGTTTACATGTATAAAAAAATTAGAATTACCGATATAAACTTATATGTGTGTGAATAGACTTGTGAGTTGATACTTATCTTTGAATTCCATTACGTAAAACACATTAATATCACGAATTACTATATACGTTGAGCAACAATCAAGAAATGACAGTAGTAATAAGTTGAGCAAAAACTACGAAAGAGCAACACTAACATGTTGAGCAACATATAATGAAGATGATATAAAAGTAAAATCAAGTAGTATTAAACCAAAAATTTTTAAAAAAAATCAATTTTTTTGTTATTTAATTAATTTATGGCTGGCCATAATGTGGTCGCATAGCATTATTCTTTTTTTAAAACTAACATAATGAAAATGCTATTTAGTCGATCCAAATTAGAGCATAAATTGTCGAGCTTCGGTGGAAAAGAACAATAGAATACCAAACTCCAAAAACAAATCGAAATGTGTGAAAAGGAAGATCTAATAATAACATTTGATTTGAACACCGATTTCCATGTAACTTTTTCAACTTTGGGATAAAAGAAAAGAGTAAAAGTGGCAATGAAATTAATGGATATAATAATATACTACTAAATTTACTGGTCCCACACTCATCGATTAAAGTTGGGATATAACATTAATTATTTTTGTTCTTAGGTTTCTTGTATTAAATTTATAAGAAGTACAAAAGATGGGCAAATACGTGAGTCATAATGTAAGAACATAGCATGAATAGTTATTGCTAATAAAAAGATGATAAAAATGAGTTGAATTTCATGCTTTTTGCATCTCAATAAAAGTGATATCTTTAGTGATATCTTTCTTGTCCACATTAATCATTAACAAGGAAAATATCGAATATAAGTATATCTCATTTGCTTCCTCTTCAATAAAAATGCAAATTGATTATTCTTCAAATCAAAACAAACCATAATCACCAAAGTGTTAGAAAAAAAAATCTTGTTATTCACAGCTTGGAAATGTTTAAATCATCGTATAAGAACAAATGAATTTTTTTAGACCCCAACAATTATAGTATGTTTGACTATCATTAAATGTTTCGTTTTGTCATTTTAAATGGTATGTTATTATATGTTTCATTCACTTTTTTCACTCTTATTTCTTAAAAATATATTTCTATTCTAAATGGGACACTTAATAATAATGCCAACAAAGGATTAGTAAGTTAGTGTTGGGCTGAAAGCATAGTTTGCGTTAGGCCCAAAATTGGGAGTTAATTTTATTAGGATTATTTCTGTTCGGACTAATAAAACTTGGGCTAAGAGTGGACTGAGAGTAAAAATACATAAAAAGTTCAACTACTGAATAGTGATAACTGACAGTGTAATAAAAAATATCACTATTGTATCTATTTTAAGAAAATATTTTTCTTTTTATGAACTAGTAGATTGTAAAGGTAAGAGCAGGAGCAATTATGGACGAAGGTGACAATTTCTTTTAAAGTAAAAGGTCACCAAAGGTCACCTTCGGTTCTATACATATGACTAAAATATGAATTTGATTCAAAATATTTACTTTTTGAAAAATAGGTTCATAACAAATAAAATCCTTGTCGGAGAGTTCATTTTTTGATAGTTCCGTAAAAACTAATGGTCATGCCACTGAGCATTCGATGTTGACCAAGTTTTTTGACGGAAACATAAAAAAAAAGGATTACTTCAGCGACATTTTCATTTGTTTTGGACAAAATTCATATTTTGGTCATATGTTTAGGATCAAAATTAACCTTTACTCTTTATTTTATAATCATCGTGATTTGGAATGAAAGTCAAACATCAGCTCAATCTAATTGTACTTTTAAGCGATTAACCGTTATACTCCCTCTGTATGCGAATAGGAGCTCCCATTTTTTCATTTCGATCTGTTCGCAAATAAGAGTCTCGGTTCACTTTTATTATAAATGGTATATATGTCTCATATTCCACTAACTCATTTCACTCACATATCATTTAAAACTAAGTATATACAAGACATTTATTCCACTGACCTTTTCTCACCAGTTGCTCTATAAAATCCGCGCTGGAAATATATGAGACTCATATTTGCGGATGTATGGAGTGCTTGGCCTAGGGTCAACATTCAATGCCCAAAATATAGTGAAATCTCATGAGAAAGTTGATCAAAATACAGTAGATAATTATCACTTTGACTTGTCACGAGTTTTAATAGTAAATGAAGTATTCCACTTGTTCCTTCATAATTGAGGCATTTTTCTCACGGAGTTTAAGAAATATAGATGTTTAGTATGTTAAGTGGGTAGGTGATAAAGTAGATAAAGTAAGAGGGAAAATAAAGTAGAAAAGTGAATAATGTAAAAACAGAAAATAAAACATTGCATGAGAAGTCAGAATTGAATGGAAGAGTCATGTTGGCGACTGTCGGTTTTGTTGTTTGTGGAGAAAATGAAGGCACTCACGCCGTGGAAATGTAGAAGATGACAATATTGGTTAGAAGAATCAAGTACCGATAATTGATAATACGGCTCGTTGAACTTCATTTCATTCGAACCACTTGTATTAAAGAGTATCTCTCTCTCTCCGTTTCTTTTATATGTCAAGAATGGCTGGTAGTGGTAGTGGCTTTGGTGCGGGCGGTAGTGGTGATGGTGGTAGTGGTGGTGGGTATGATGACATAATGAGGCGAATTCATACACGTGTGCGGGAGGCAGCGGAGAGGGAGATACAGGCGGCCTTGGCGCCGGCGGTACCTCAACCCATCCATCGTAGATCTATAATACCCCGGGACCACCTCGCTGCACACCATCGGTTGTACGAGGATTACTTCGCTCCGGAGCCTTGGGGAGAAAGTGTGTTTTAACATCATAAATGAGGGAGTAATGATCACCAACAATATCCTAGAAAGTGTGTGATGAATCCGCGAATTATTGATGATGATGAATGCTCGTAAAAATAAATTACGACACGGAAATTTTACGTGGTTCGATTTACTGAGGTAAATCTACGTCCACGGGGAGAAATGGGGGCAGGTTTGTATTGCTTGATCTGCGAATTACAGCTTACAACACAGACTTGCTATATGACTTTTTCTCTAGAGAGATTCTAACCTCCTCATATCAGATCTAAGTTCTATTTATATATGGAACTAAGATCGTGGCTTGCATCTCCACCCTAAGTCGTGGATGTCGTGTAGGTCATGGCCTAAGATCGTGGATGTAGCGTAGGTCATGGCCTACGATCGTGGCCTGAGTTGACACCACGTGGTAGTGGGTGCGTTGGACATCCTGTATGGGTCCACTAACTCCTTGTTCGGTCGAATACTGAGACCGAACTGCTTTGGTTGCCGATCTTTGAGTAGAGCTTGATGCCGACCTGAGAGCAGAGCTTGATTGGTTGGCTTTTACCGAGCTGTAGGCTGAGGCCGAACTCTTTGGTAATGCCGAACTCATACTCTTCCTTGGGCTTTGGGCTGATGGGCCGTCATTGCTGTTGGGCTTGTTTAGTACGCACCCCATCACTACCCCCCCCGAAGGGCGAAGTGAATCACTTCGGAGAAGTGAGTCACTTCGGCATTCTGGATAAAGGCAAGGGGGAGGCTGATGTCAGGGGACGTGCCTTGCGCGTGACTGCATTAAATGCGACAGTAAAATCCGGCCGTTGAATCCTGAAAAGGTGGGATTCGAAACGGTGCGACGATTTTGAAATCTTCGCCGAACCTGATAAATACCTCCTTTCTTCATCATTGAAGCACTTTTGCGACTGCTTCTTCTGCACTCTCTCTTTTTTGCGAAGATTCTCTCTCCGCTTTCAAGAATTTCTTCAGACTTTCTTCACCTTCAAAAAGTAAGAAAAATGTCTTCTTCTTCTTCTTCGGAGTCGGGTAGCGTTAGGAGAGGCGGTAAGGGGTCTTCTGGCCGGAAAGAGTCCGGGGAGAAGACCGTAGAGTATTTCCATAGTATTTTGAGTAAGGATACTGTGATGTCCCTACCCGAAAAATACTTTTTTCCTGGGGGGAAGGCGGTGGTACCTGACGGTGATCATAGGGCTGACTCCCCGCCGGAGGGTTACGCCACCGTGTACGAGGCCTGCTTAGAATGCGGGCTTCGTTTCCCCCTCCCTTCTGCCTTTATAGATTTACTAGATTTTTTTCAGCTTCCTTTAGGCCAGGTGACTCCGAACTCTTGGAGGCACTTGTCGGCCTTTGCTGCCGAACTCCGTAGGTTAGGAAGGGATTTGTCTTTGAAGGCGATCCTTAAATTCTTTCAATTTAAGAGGAAGGGGTCTTGGTTTTACTTGATCCCTGTACAGCCCTTTAGGGCCTTTTGTAAAACGAAGTGGCCGAAGTGGCAAAACCGCTTCTTCTACTATGATAGGACCGCGGCTCCTAGTTTTCCCTGGAGAGGGCCGAAGTCCGTTATCCGTCATCCTCGGCCTGAACCGTTGGACGAGCTCGATGGCGAGCTCAACAAGATTCCCATAGTTAGGAAACAATACACGGAGTCTGAGCTCGTCAAGGGCGACGTCGTGTTCGACATCTCGTCTTCGGACGAAGAGGCCGAGGGTGAGGATTTCTCTTTATCTTTATGCTCTACTGCTTTAGCGAAGAAAACTAACCTTGCTTTCTTGCTTTTTGGCAGTGTACATGCTGAATAAGGCTATCCGAAAGTCCTCCGAGCTTGTGGAGCCGGAGAGGCAGAGAGCCCCTCGCTCGGCGTCTGAAGCCGAGAAGGATCCGAAGAGGCAAAAAACCTCTTCTTCGGATCCGAAAGAGCCGGAGTCGTATTCGGCTAAAGGGAAGGGGAAATTTCATGAGTCCCCAAGAGTGCCGGGGAAAGACCTGGTCATCTCCGAGGTGGTTGCAGACATCCCGGAACACGTCCCTGAGGCTTTTCAATGGCCGACGAATTTTGTCGAGGTAAGCTTTCTGACTTGGCTTCTTTTCCACATTTTTTGATGGCCATTGTGTTGAGTTTTTTCCTTGTTCATCTTCAGAGAGCCAAGCTCGTCTCCGTGGAGCTCTCCAAAGCATCCCACGACTACGAGGAGATGCAGAAGGAGTTGCATCTTGCTCGTAGTCTGGCCGAACAGGCTGAGGCCAAATTTGAGAGGGCCCGAGCTGCTAGGATCTCGGCTCAGGATGAAGCCCGGTCAGCCAAAAACCAGCTCATCATCCTGCAAGAGCAGACGAAGCACCGGGAGGCTCAGAAGGAGGCTGCCGCCGTGGCTGCCCAGGGGGAGGCTCTCCGTGTTTACACGGAGAAACTCTTTTTGAGCAGCCAGTTCTCGGCCTTTGTCGGTAGTCTGGTAAGGCTAATTACCGATAAGGGCGAGCAGGGGGCCGACGTCGTGCTGCCTCTGTACAGCCGAGAGATAGCAGCTCGGCTTCAGAATCTGCCGCTCCTTGAGGAGCTCGCTTCATCCTCGGTCCTGCTTTCTGCAGACCGAGTCCGGAGTTGTCGAGCTGATCGGGACGAGAACCTGGAGGCTATCTTTGCCTCCGTGGGACCCGTTTCACCCGCCTCGACTTACAACGGAGAGGGTGAGGCCGAGTCGCTGGAGCTGGAGGCCGAAGTCGAGCGGGCCGGGCATCCGGAGAAGGAAGCCGATCAGGAGGCGGAGGCGAGGCCGGCAGGATGCGAGGCCGAGGCTGAGGTAGCTCAGGAGAAAGAAGCTGAACCAGAGCGAGGAGCCGGAGACGAAGCTGGCGGAGTATGATTTCGTCTCCCTTCTCTTACTCTGGTTTCTTCCTTGTAAAATGGCCTTGAAGCCCTCCTAGTGTAAAAAATTTTCCTTGTGAATGAAAAATTCTCTACACTTGTCTTCGTATAGCTTTTCGTACTCGCCTTTACTCCTGTTGTATTTTACTATCTGCTCGGTACAGCTGCCGAACTAATATAGCTGCTTTGTACTCAAGGAGATGGAGATACTTCACTGGAAACGGCTGTACTCTTCGGCTTTAGACGAAGCTGAGAAAAGAGCTATAGCCGATCAGACGAAGAATGACGAGCTTCTGGCTCGTTTAGTGAAGCTGGAGGCCGATAATAAGGACTTAGAGTCCGATAAGAAGGATCTGGAGGCCGAGCTGAATACGACCATTGCTGAGAGGACTGCGTACGAGGATTACATCCGTGTGCGCGGGGGAATGACCATATCAGATGTTCAGAGTCGAGTTGACGAACTGTGGGAGGAATATCATGTACTCCGGAGGAACAATGCGCTGGAGAGCTCGGCTTGCCAACAAGTTGTGAAATCATTGCGGCGCTGGGCTTCTCGGTACGACATCATTCTTTCCCGGCGCCCCTCAATCGGGAGATTCCTTAGGCATTTCCCGCCAACAGATGCTCGCACTCCAGATCAAGCCTCTGGTTCCCTTGTTCAAAATCCTACTACCAGTCAACAACGAACTCCGGAACAGCCGGAAACGTCAAGACGAGAACGGGCTCAGGAGCAACCGGAATCGTCAAGACAGGGACGGACTGAAATTCGCCGAGGAGTTGTGACTATGAGCGAGCAAGATCAGCAGATGCTTATTGCAGAGACTCTTCATCGCCGAGGTGTTAGGACTTCTCGGGCTCGGGGAAGAGGCGTTGGGTCGAGGATAGCATCTCGTCGACCCGCTTATTCTTCATCTGCTCGGAACAACCGAACTCGGCTTCCAGAGGATTTTGCAGATAGGTGGCTTAACTTCAGCAACCCTGGACAGTAGAATAGTCCTTTGTAATAGCGTAACGCCATTTTGTAGGGTAGCGGAGTTGTATGCCGAACAAGATTTGAAAAATGAAATTTTGTTTTCGCTTCTAACACTGTATTTACAGCTTAGCGAAAAAATTTCATCGTACTTGTCCTCGGTCTTATGAAGTAAACTTCTTTGACCGGACTTGGTCCTTGGTCTTATGAAGTAAACTTCTTTGACCGGACTTGGTCCTTGGTCTGATGAAATAAACATCTTTGACCGGACTCGTCTTTGGTCTGATGAAATAAACATCTTTGACCGGACTCGTCTTTGGCCTGATGAAATAAACATCTTTGACCGGACTCGTCTTTGGTCTGATGAAATAAACATCTTTGACCGGACTCGTCTTTGGTCTGATGAAATAAACATCTTTGACCGGACTTGGTTTGTGTTCTAATTTGGCGATTTTTGTCGCCGGGATCGAACTTTCCCTTGTCCTAATTCGGCGAGTTTTATCGCGTGGATCGGACTTTCCCAGTTAACCGAAGTGGTCTTATGCAGTAAACCTCTTTGACTAGACATGGTCGTCCTCGGTCTTATGAGGTAAACTTCTTTGACCGAACTTGGTCGTCCTAATTCGGCGAGGTTTATCGCGTGGATCGGACTTTCCCTTATTGCAGTTCGTTTCAGACGAAGTGCTTATTTCTTAAGCTGAATTGTGGTCTTGTATCTTCCTGAGAAGCTTGGACTCACAATCGTTGGCTTATTGCAGTTCGTTTCAGACGAAGTGCTTGTTAAGCTGAATTGTGGTCTTGTATCCTCCTTGGAAGCTTGGACTCACAATCGTTGGCTTATTGCAGTTCGTTTCAGACGGACTGCTTGTTAAGCTGAATTGTGGTCTTATATCCTCCTTAGAAGCTTGGACTCACAATAGTCTTTAATAATCGATCTAAAAAGGGGATCAGTCTTTAAAGAACGATATACCTTGGTACCATTTGTAAGAGACGACAAGCACATCGAGACAAAACACATAGAGAAAAAATGAAAAAGATGAAAGAAAAAAACTTTAAACTTTTTTTTAAAAAACGACAAGTAAAAGGTGCAAGTAAGAAACAAACAAATAAAAACATATACCCCTATGACCGAACTAGACACGAGACGGACTGACCGGACTGTCTCTTACAAGTGGAACTTCTTGAGGTTGGAGATGTGCCATGTTCGGGGTACTTGTTCTCCTGACATGTGAGTCAATTTATAAGACCCTTTGCCGAGGACTTCTGACACCCGATATGGACCCTCCCATGTGGGTTCGAGTTTGCCCAGCTTTTCTGCTCGGCTTACTTCGTTGTTTCTCAAGACGAGATCTCCCACTTGGAATTGAAGCTTTTTCACCCTTTGGTTATAATACCGGGCTACTTGCTCCTTATACTTGGCTGCTTTTATGCACGCCAATTCTCTTCTTTCTTCGGCGAGATCTAGTTCTGCTCTCAGTCCGTCGTCATTCATTTCTGAGGAGAAATTTAGAGTTCGGGGACTGGGTACGCCGATCTCCACCGGAATTACGGCTTCAGTGCCGTACACCAGACTATACGGAGTTTCACCGTTGGAGGTTTTGGGTGTAGTTCGGTAGGACCATAGGACTTGAGGGAGATTTTCTACCCATTGTCCTTTGGCTTGTTCTAACCGAGCTTTTAACCCTTTCACCAGAATCCGGTTCGTTACTTCCGTTTGTCCGTTTGCTTGGGGATGGGAGACCGAAGTGAACCGCTGTTGAATGTTCAGCTCTTGGCACCAATTCTTGAACGTCTTGTCGGTGAACTGAGTCCCATTATCCGAGATGAGGATGTGGGGTATGCCAAATCGGCACACTATGTTCTTCCAGACGAAGTCCAATGCCTTTGAGCTCGTTATCGTAGCTAATGGTTCAGCCTCCACCCACTTCGTGAAGTAGTCCACGGCAACGATAAGGAATTTCATTTGCCGAGGAGCTTGAGGAAGTGGTCCCACTATGTCTATGCCCCATTGCATGAAAGGCCAAGGGCTTTGCATAGTGTATAGATCGGTCTGCGGCATCCTTGGGACATTTGCATGAATTTGGCACTTCGTACACTTCTTGACGAGCTGCACTGCCTCTTGTACCATGGTTGGCCAATAATATCCCCATCTCAGAACTTTTGTAGCTAAAGCTCTGGCTCCGATGTGGCTACCGCACGATCCTTCATGAACTTCTCTGAGGATGTAGTCAGTCTCTTCTGGTCCTACGCACCGCAACAACGGCTGGAGGTAAGACTTTCTAAAGAGGACTCCTTCATGAAGTTCGTACCGAAGTGCTCGGCACGTGATCTTCCGAGCTTCTCTCTTATCCTCGGGCAATTGTCCTTGATCCAGATACCGCAAGATCGGCGTCATCCAGTTCGGCGAGCTGGATACTGAATGTACCTCGGCTTCATCAATGCTTCGATGCATTAATTCTTCCACCTTTGAGCTCGGATCTGAGGCCAACTTACTTAAGGTATCTGCTCGGCTATTTTCCGCTCTGGGAATGCGGATTATCCGAAAATAGGAGAAACTTCGGCTGATGTTTTGCGCTTTGTCCAAATACTTCTTCATTCTCTCGTCACGAGCTTCACTTGTACCCAACATGTGATTTACTATGACTTGTGAATCACAATGGACTTTGAGAGATTTGACGAGCAGACTTTGCGCTAACTGGAGTCCGGCCAGGAGGGCTTCGTACTCGGCTTCATTATTAGTAGTGGGGAATAGAAACCGAAGTGAGTAGGTTACCTCGTGTCCGTCGGGAGCGACAAGTAAAATACCCGCTCCACTTCCCATTTTGTTTGAAGCTCCATCTACGAATCCGCTCCAGCAGTCCGGCGGCTCTACTTCGGATTCCAAGGGCTGTGCTAGCTCGGCATTGGCAGAATTCTTCTGTTCGGCAATAACAGGAATTGCTTGATCGAACTTTGCTTCTGCAAGAAAATCTGCCAAGGCTTGTCCCTTGATGGCTTTCCGAGGTAGATATTCAATTGTGTGCTCTCCCAACTCTATAGCCCACTTGGCGATTCTGCCTGATGCTTCTGGTTTGGTCAACACTTGCCGAAGTGGCAGATCAGTTAAGACGCATACCTTGTGAGCATAGAAGTATGGCCGCAGTCTCCTTGCTGCATTTACTAATGCCAGAGCAATCTTTTCCAGAGGTTGATACCTGGTTTCTGGACCTCTTAATGCTCGGCTTGTAAAATAGATGGGAAGCTGCTTTAGGCCTTCTTCTCGTACAAGCACCGCGCCGATGGTTTGATCCGATGCCGCTAAGTATAAGAATATTACTTCGGCTTCGGTTGGAGCAGAGAGAATAGGAAGCTCGGCTAGGTAACTTTTGAGCTCGTCAAAGGCCTTTTTCTGCTCGGCTCCCCACTCGAACTTTGGTGCCTTTTTCAACACCTTGAAGAACGGCGGTTGCTTTTCGGCTGCTTGGGAAAGGAATCGATTCAGTGCGGCTAGACATCCGGTTAGCCTTTGCACGTCATGTATGGACTTCGGCATTGCCATGTTCTGAACGACTTGAACTTTTGAGGGGTTTGCCTTGAGTCCGTCCTTTGAAACCCAACAACCCAGAAACTTTCCCGAATCTACCAAAAAGGTACACTTTTGGGGATTAAGTTTGAGGTTGGCTTTCTTGAGCACGTTGAGAGTGGACTTGAGGTTGTGCTCGTACTCCGAAGTGCTTTTGCTTTTGACGACTATATCGTCAACATACACTTCGACCTCCTTTCCAATCAGGTGCCGAAAAAGCTTGTCTACCATCCTTTGATAAGTGGCTCCGGCATTCTTTAAACCGAATGGCATCTTTTTAAAAGCGAAAATGCCGAAATCAGTAATGAAGGCCGTTTTTGAAGCGTCAATCTCATCCATTAAGACTTGGTGGTAGCCTTTGTATAAATCAAGAAAACAGAAAATTTCGAAGCCGATCAAAGCTTCTACTTTTTTATCTATGTTCGGAAGGGGATAGCAATCTTTGGGACAGTGCTTATTTAGATCGGTGAAATCTATGCACATCCGCCATCCTCCTTCCTTTTTCTTGATCATGACAGGATTGGCCACCCACGAAGGATACTTCACTTCGAATAACACATCCGCTCTCAGTAATTGGCGGACTTCGTCATGGATGACTTGATTTCTTTCTGCCGCAAAGAGTCTTTGCTTCTGTTTTATAGGCCGGACTGATGGATCAATATTTAACCGATGAGTGATTACCTCAGAGGGCACTCCGGTCATGTCCAACGGAGACCATGCAAAGACATCTTTGTACTCCTTGAGGAGCTGGATGGTCTTTTCTCGGAGTAGAGGCGTTCCCGCGAAACCGATCTTGACCGTTCTGGATGGATCATCTCCGTATAACTGAACGGTCATTGAGTTCGGCTCTGGTGTGACTTCGGTAATTTCGCTTGCCTCTGACTCCGGCTGCTGTGATTGCTATGCTTGATGATGCCGATCTGATTGCTCGGCACTTTTAAGCGCAATCTGCAGACACTCTTTTGCTCTCTTTTGATCACCTCGGATGACCGCTATCCCCCCTTTAGTGGGGAGCTTGATGGTGAGATGATAAGTAGAGCAAACGGCCCGAACTGCGTTGAGCCAGTCTCTTCCCAGGATGATGTTGTACGGAGACCGAGCTTTTACCACAAAGAACTCAATCATCGTACTGGAGCTAGTAGGCGCTTTCCCCACCGTGATCGGAAGGCTGATAATACCTTCAGGGCGGGTGTCCTCCTGGGCGAAGCTCTTCAGGGGAAGCGGAGCCGGACTGAGCCGAGCTGGGTCCACTTCTAGTTTGTCGAAGCACTCTTTAAAAAGAATGCTAACCGACGCTCCTGTATCCACAAACACCCTGTGGATTAGTTTGTTTGCCACTCCGGCTTGGATGACAATGGCGTCTTGGTGAGGAGAGATGGCCGGGACGGGATCAGCATCCGAGAACGTAATCACTTCGTCCTGCTTCAGCCTTTTATGCGTTGGCTCCTCTCGATTGGAGCCTCTGCGCTCTGACTTCAGGGACGACTTGGTCTTCCCGGCAGGGAGAGCGTCGATAGTCTGGATTACTCCATCATATTGCGGCTCGTCATCGTCTTCGGGATCCGGCTGCCTTTTCGGATCCTGAGGAGCGCAGTTCGCACCTCTCTGCTTTTTATTCTTCTTTGACTGCTTGCTTTGGTATTTTTTCAATGTCCCTGCCTTCACAAGAACATCGATACCTGCAGCCAAGTTTCTGCACTCCTCGGTATCGTGACCGTGGTCTTGATAGTAGGAGCAGTAGTTATCCCGGGGTCGGCGCGCGGCTGATTTCGTCATCCGCTTTGGCTTTTCGAACAGGTCAGAGTGCAGTTCGAAAATTTCCGCTCTCGGCTTGTTCAGCGGTACGAACTGAGCGGGCGGCTTCTCGGGATTGAGACGGGGGTCCCAATCTGTCTTGTACCGGAGCCTTTTGAATTCTTTCAAATGGAGTCCGGCGAGGATGCCCCTGATCGCTATGATCGGGCTTCCTTCTGTCTCCTCGGGACGATGAGCTGTCTAACGACCGTTTGCGACGGTCTGCCTCATCGGCCCGGGAGTACTGGTCCGCAATGTCCCACATTTCCTGAGCTGTCTGCGGACCGCACTCAACGAGCTTCCTGTAGAGAGCTCCGGGCAGGATTCCATTTTGGAATGCCGAGATGACAAGCAGATCGTTGAGATCGTCTACTTGCAGGCATTCCTTGTGGAATCTTGTCATAAAGTCGCTGATTTTTTCGTCGCGACCTTGACGAATGGAAAGCAGCTGAGCCGAAGTGATTCGGACTTCCGCTTTCTGAAAGAACCTCCTATGGAATGCATCCATTAGATCTCGGTAAGATCTAATGCTGCCTTGGGGGAGGCTATCGAACCACCTTCTTGCGTTCCCGATGAGCAGCTCGGGAAACAGCTTGCACATGTGGACCTCGTTGAGACCCTGGTTCGCCATGTTATATTGATAGCGTCCCAAGAAATCATGAGGATCCACGAGTCCGTCATAGGTTATCGACGGAGTTCGGTAGTTCTGTGGTAGGGGAGTTCGGGTAATATCGTCCGAGAACGGAGTCCTCAATGCTCCGTACACGGCGAACCCGACATTTCTTCGGTATGGAGGAGATGGAGTTCTCCTGTGATTCCGGTACCGAGGATTCTTTCTCCTGGAAGACATGACACTACTGCGGTAGTGACTGTCTCGTATGGAGGGAGAGGGAGAATCCGCCGTTTTCGTCTCCGGCTGCTTTTGGCTTTTTTGCAGGAAGGTTAAGAATTCCTCCTGCTTTTCAGCCAAAAACAGCTTGACAGCCTCGTTCAAATCGGGCTGCTGGGAAGACTCAGTGGGACGATTTTTGGAGCGGCTTGTTCCTCCGCCATGAGAACTGGTGGTGGATTTATCCCTAGGCTGTTTTCCAGACCTATGGGATGGATTGGCTTCCTCCTGGTTCTCACGGGCAGGAATACGGGTACTCTGCGATCTGGTATGCATTTTTTGGGTGGAAAAAATGGTCAAAAATTCGCTTTATCACAAATTTGGTTCTCTGATTCCCACAGACGGCGCCAGTGATGAATCCGCGAATTATTGATGATGATGAATGCTCGTAAAAATAAATTACGACACGGAAATTTTACGTGGTTCGATTTACTGAGGTAAATCTACGTCCACGGGGAGAAATGGGGGCAGGTTTGTATTGCTTGATCTGCGAATTACAGCTTACAACACAGACTTGCTATATGACTTTTTCTCTAGAGAGATTCTAACCTCCTCATATCAGATCTAAGTTCTATTTATATATGGAACTAAGATCGTGGCTTGCATCTCCACCCTAAGTCGTGGATGTCGTGTAGGTCATGGCCTAAGATCGTGGATGTAGCGTAGGTCATGGCCTACGATCGTGGCCTGAGTTGACACCACGTGGTAGTGGGTGCGTTGGACATCCTGTATGGGTCCACTAACTCCTTGTTCGGTCGAATACTGAGACCGAACTGCTTTGGTTGCCGATCTTTGAGTAGAGCTTGATGCCGACCTGAGAGCAGAGCTTGATTGGTTGGCTTTTACCGAGCTGTAGGCTGAGGCCGAACTCTTTGGTAATGCCGAACTCATACTCCTGCTTTGGTTGCCGATCTGAGAGTAGAGCTTGATAGGTTGGCTTTTACCGAGCTGTAGGCTGAGGCCGAACTCTTTGGTAATGCCGAACTCATACTCTTCCTTGGGCTTTGGGCTGATGGGCCGTCATTGCTGTTGGGCTTGTTTAGTACGCACCCCATCAGTGTGTTTTAACATCATAAATGAGAAAAATAAATATAATTTAATCAAACCTACAAGTAAATCTAATCTAATTATACAATTAATCTAACACTTCCTTTGTTTCGTAAATATAATTCTTTCTATTTTAAATAATCATAAAACTATACATAAATTTAATTTTAAACTATTCTATATTTTCAAACGGTTGAGGCGTGAGGCTGAGGGCATCCCGCGGATAGTAAACGCAAATCCAAAAATTTGAAAACATACCAAATAAATTTATTCCAGATGCGGTTAAATTAATCCCGCGTCACCTACCATCTCCAAATCCATCCGTCCATCTGCACGCTTATCGACGGTTATAATTCACGATCCGCATACAGCTTATTGATTGGCTCATATGCATTCCCCCATCACTATATAAGCCACTCACAGACGCTAATTCCATTCATCGATTGGCTGAATCTCTTCTCCTCCGCATAGCAAATCTCTCTCCCAATCTCTCCAATTCTCTCTCAAAGCTCCAAGATATTGCAATGGCGGGTCGTGGAAAGACGCTGGGATCCGGAGCGGCCAAGAAGGCCACATCTCGAAGCAGCAAGGCTGGCCTTCAGTTTCCCGTCGGCCGTATCGCTCGGTTTCTCAAGGCTGGAAAATACGCCGAGCGTGTCGGCGCCGGCGCTCCTGTCTACCTCGCCGCCGTCCTCGAGTACCTCGCAGCTGAGGTGATTATCTTCAATTTTCGATTCATCACTGTTTCCGAATCTATGGTTTTGATTTTTTTTGTTTTTCCCCCTATTCTCCCAGTTTTTAGCTAAAATTGCTTTACTCCGGTTTAAAATTTGCCTTCTGGATCATTCGATTTCATGTTTTTTGGTTCTCACCGTTTTTATTGTTTAATCAATTTTTTCGATTTCTGAAAATCCCCAAAATTTAGGGTTTGAATTCTGTTTTACATTCTTTGTCCTCCGGTTTTTAGCTTAAATTGCTTTACCCCGGTTTTAAATTTGGCTTCTGTGTCCTTCTATTTCATGTTTTTTGTTACTCACCGTCTTTTCGGTGCAATAAATTTTCTCGATCTCTAAAAAACCCCAAAATTTAGGGTTTGAAACCGTTCTCTAAAATTTGTTACTTAATTAGCTTAACACCGTTTCAAATTTAGGGTTTGAAACATTCATGACCTAATTGATGAATAATTTGCATTTGATTTCAGGTTCTTGAATTGGCCGGAAACGCTGCGAGGGACAACAAGAAGACGAGGATTGTCCCGAGACACATTCAGCTGGCTGTGAGGAACGACGAGGAGCTGAGCAAGCTTCTTGGAGATGTCACCATCGCCAACGGTGGTGTTATGCCCAACATCCACAACCTGCTGCTCCCAAAGAAGACTGGATCATCTAAGCCGTCTGCTGCTGATGAGGATTAGGTTTGAGATGCGTTGGAATTACTTGATTAGCGTTTTACAGTGTGTGGGGTTTTGTGTTTAGATGCAGTTGGTAGGGAGTGATCTGACCGGAGCTTTCTTTACATTCAGTCTTTGTAAATGGATGGCTGGAATCCCAATCCCTTTCTTTTGTTGGTTTAGCTAATAGTAATGGTTAATACTTACATTCTTGAGCGTTTATGAAATCAAATTCTGCCAAATTTTAATTCCATTTTTCGTTGTTGAGTGATAAGTCTCTATTTTTGCGACATATATGCTGTTGTTGTGTTCGTTTTTCTTTGTCTGCACTGTTTTGGTTTTATTTCGAAATGGGGCTCTTAAATGGTGGGATGAAATTGATTGTGTAATGCTTTCGGTTTTAGCATTTCTTGAATGGTACATTTTTGTATTTGGAAAATGTTAAAATCAACTAAATATTCGAAATTAAATGTTTCCAAATTTCTAATCTTTATAAGAATTTTTAGTGAGGTGTCCTAAACCATTAGACGATGCCGCCCTCGTACTATGATCTTAGAGTGTCCATTATCCACAACCTGGATGACCGTCTGCCCCGGAAATGTCGTCCGCCTCGGGGCGGACGTGCTCCCCACTATAGATAGCCCCGGGATCGCCCCCGCCAGGGCTATAGGCACGACGGTTCCATAGTGGATACCCCTATGTATTAATTAATATTCGATTGATTGATATGAGGTTATCAACAAAAATGATTTGTCTAAGCTAGCATTGCGATGTGAAGAGCTTCCCCATTCAATGATTGAAGTTTGGTTGTTTATCTAGCCAACGCTTGGATCCGGCTCTACCCAAACTTTTCTGGTTCGCCCCAACATTCCCCACTTGTCCGTTCCAAATGTTCCTGGAAATTCTTGCTCCCGTTGGACGGTTGTTCAATCATTTGATAACCAGAGTAATTCATTAGGCTAGCCTGAAACTAAGAAAGAGAGATGTGCCTAAGGCGGCATGTAAGCAAACTGTGCAGTCCACCTTTATTCTATTCATCCGCTTACTTTTCGGAGGCCGCGGTAAGTCCAGTGTGCTAAAAATATGGTGATAGAATGCGATATTTTGAAATTCAGAATTATCATTAAATTAATTTGTAAGCTGTTAAAGAGTGTGAATAAATGAATATACAAGACATCATAGAGAATTAAGGGTTAGAGATATATTATAATTATTTTTGTAAATGACTCAACTACCATGGGATAATCCAAAAAAGAATACTAGTTAGATACAGAGGGAGTAGCTTGAGCATCCCCATCCATGCTCTTGCCAAAGAGCATAGATGTGGGCCCGACCCCATATTTATTAATTTTTTTACTCTCTGCTCTTCCGCAAGAGCACAACACCCACATCCATGCTCTTCCGCAAAGACTTTCTCAAGGGTTCCAACATTCCATTATTTAATTTAAATACTTTAATTACTAAAAACATTTTTACAATATAAAAATACATTAAAAATACTTGAACTACTATTACAAATTAAAAAAAATAAAAAATACATTCTTAAAACCTAAAAAATAAAAATTACATACTTTAAATCCTAAAAAATAAAAATTACATAATTAAAATCCTGCAAATTAAAAATTACATACTTAAAATCCTAAAAAATAAAAATTATATAATTATATAATTTGTACATCATATCCATCTCCCTCGGAGTGTACGGGGTGCAGACGTGAGGATCGTAGCCACGACCCATGACACGAGTGCTACGAGGAGGAGGAATAGGAGGAGTTTGGGAGCCGCCGCTCCCTCCCGTATCGCCCATCGGGGGCATCTTGCTCGTCCACGGGGTAAGGACGGTAGCCACCCGGAATTTGAGAACCTTGGGTTAGAGGAGGGGGCGAGAATTCCGTTTCCGGACTAGAGAACCATTCGTGGTTCCAACCACAGGAGCCGAAAGGGTGATCGCCGGAGCCGAACATTTTTTTTGCTAGAGTAAAGTGAAAGATTGAGAATTGATGAGAGAATTTAGATGAGAATTGTATAGTGTGGTGTAAAATTTTTTGTATGGAAATGAGGGTATTTATAGATGAAAAATGTGAATTTTGGGGGAAAAATTTGAAAAATAAATTAAAATTGGTGAGAAAACGGATATAATTTAGTGGGAAGTGGGAATATATATATATTTTTTAAAAACGATTTTCAAATTAAAATTTGATTTAAAAAAAAAAAGAAAAAAGAAAAATGCCAACGGCTAAGCTATTGGCCAATGGAGTGCTGCCACGTCGCCCTGCTCAGCGGCACAGACGTGCTCGATGTATCGAGCAGCGCCGTGCCGTCGGTAAGATTGTAGCGGCGGACAAGGCACTGTTGCGCCGTCAGCACGGATGCTGTCCGTCCCAGCAATCACCTTTGGGGATGCTACGTGGAAATCAGTTGGAGAAAAAAAAAACTTTATTTTAGAGCGTATATAAATTGTCGGAGCTTATTTTGATAGCTTAGAAGTTTGTATTCCATTTATGAACTCCAAATCAAAGAGCTTATAGGCAAAAACCCGATATTTTTGAAAAGAGATAATATGAATAAATAAAATTGAACTCAGAAATTATCAAGAGCCTTGAGTCATTCGAAAAATAAAAATAAGCAGACCATCTATTAATAATTAATCCATTATATTTCACATTTTTCAATAAGCAATCATACTACTACTATTTAACTGCGAAATAATCAGAGTCTAAAAAGAAAAAAATCAGCAAGTTTGTAGAATAATTTACTGGCTAATTCAGAAAAATCAAAGTCAATAACAAATCAAAAGGAAGAACTATAAACAAAGCGGAGAAACGAACAAAGAATAATGAGCAGTTAAAAAGAGTTGTAGATCATATATTTTCAACTCCAACCTTGCCCAAAAACATGGTAGAGGGCCAATGCTCAGAGCTCGCACCTACATTCTACGCTTCGTCGTCTGAACTCGACGTGTCTACTCGCCTATCAGCTATGGCTGGGAAGAGTCGCTGTCGAGGGTCCGCTGCAGCAGTCTGTCGCGGATCAGGAGGAGCAGCCGTTTTATCTCCATTCCTACGCGCTCTGCTCGGCTTGAGCGGTGCAGCTTTCACTTCTCTGCATACTTTATCCAAAATTATGAGGAAATCGCGAACAATGACGAACAACCTCAGGCCCTCGTCCTTCCCGGAGTTCCCATGGAAGTAGTCCGCAGTGCTCTTCACTAGCGCCATTATCCGCTTCTCTTCCTCGCGCGACCAAGTCACGTCAACCTCTGCGTTCTGCACAAAGCTCCTCAGCGTCTGATGGAAGCCATTTTCTGGAGGTATGTTCTTCAGTTCTGATTTCAGGATGTTATGAGCTTTATCCAGCGCGTGGTTGAGCTTGGAAACCGTTCCTGTTAAGCTGTCGGAGTCGAGTAGGGCGGCCCTCCTGACATTCTCGAGCTCGTTGCTCAGGCCGGAGACCACCTGGAGGCCGAGGCTCCTCAAATGCTCGTCCGAGGGTTCGCTAGAGGGATCCTCCGCCGAGTCATCAGAGTTGATGCTGGACATGCTCCTCGTCTCTTTCGCTGCTCGTGCAGCTCTTGCGCCTTCGGATCGGATTATTTCCTGGACGACAAAGTGCAACAGCGTGGTTTTTCCATCCGTTCCTTTCACGTCTGCTAACTTGAGAAGCGTGTCGAGCTTGAACGCTTGCGCACCGCCACGGAATGTCCCGTCGTTCATACGATTCCCGGTTTTGAGAACGGCCTCCAGGAGCTTGAAAAACAATCTGTTTTGTCGCAGCTCGGAACTAGCAGCCTGAACACGCGGACAAATATACACGATGATTTGATGAATATGATAATAAAGTGTAGCGATCGAGATTTAACTAATTTTTCTCACCTCCAAAACCGCGAAAGATTCTTTTAGCGTGGTCATCTCTTCTTGAAGAGTGCTCATGAAAAGCAAGCATTCTAGCCTCTTAAATGCAAATGGAATATCAACCAACACTTTCAGAAACCGCTCTGCGGGGCCCAGCATAGAAAGCTCGCCGGCATAGAGCCTCAGTTTCAGTTCTTCGTCGGATGTTGGTGTCATTCTAAGTAGATTTTGAACTAGTTCAGAAGGAAGCTCGTGACCTGTTCAGTCCAAAAAGGTCAGCAATACTTTTGATGATGTGCTACCTATCTATATAATAAATACATGCGATCGACCGCCAAGAGAACTGAATAACTGCAATTTGCAAGCTCTGACCTAAGTTCATATGTATTTATTCAATACCATTACTTGGCGAGATAACACGTAAAGTGAAGCATGTGGTAATTCGGGATAGATTCTAATGACGTGGTCATTTCAAGTATCGCGAAATACTAAACATGATGATGAAAAATGTAGAAAGGGCTCGATTTTCTACAAGGCCCTAATGAAAGCAAAGCTTCCTCTCTTTAGAGTTCTAGATTTTATAATAATGTCAAGAGTTTGCATTTGTTGAGTGCCGAGGTGTTGCCAAAATCAGACGGAACGTCTTAGGCAGACAAAAAAAATAATCAAGTAAAATGGCAAGGGAAAAAAATACCTTCTTCTAGTGCATCGCAAACTTCCTCTGTAGTGACATTCAACGCTTTAAGTAGAATCGCCAGATTCTGTGCCTTCTTAGGGTCAATCAATTGAATATATTGTGGTGCGGCGTCTTGGGACGAGGACTCTTTCTTTGCTCCAGTCTTGTTATTTGCGGGAGCATAGCCAAATAGATTTTCTATCATCTCTTCACTGAACCTGCTCGTAACGAAATTTACATTTATAAGATGGCCCTAGCATGAAATAATCAATAATGTGAGTAACGAGGGGAGAAACTACACTTACTGGAAGGAACCGGATTTTATCTGATGCCAAACCATCGAATGATCAGGGTTGGCCAGCACTTTGTCCCAGAAGAACGGCTTCAATTTAGTTTTACTACTACCTGCCTCGGTTTCTTGAGTTGAAACTGATGGAGGATTTGGTCCAGGAGGTTCAGGTCGAGGGGGTTTGAAGCCAATAGGTGGTGGCCGAGGTGGAGGGCCGCCAGGACCTGGAGGTGGTGGTGGCGGTGGACCAGCCTTGGCACCAGACGGTATAGGAGGTGGAGGAGGCGGACGAGGGCCAGCGTTTGCACCATGAGCTACGGGAGGTGGAGGAGGCGGTCCAGGTGGTGGAGGAGGTGCCCCAGCAGTGGACTTCATTGGTGGGACGGTGGGTGGTGGAGGAGCTGGAGCAGCCCTATTGGCCGGATGTCGTTTAGAATCTCGCCTTCCGGGAGGTGGCCTCAATGGAAGCAAATCAGGTTCATACATCAAAGAGTTTCCAGCTAAGTTGGTAGCAGCCACATTCCTGACTTCCAATGGGATCTCGAATTTCGAATTGCTTAGTGTATGTGATTCTCCATAGTAGTTTCCACCAACTCTGTTATGGTTTACTTTGGTATTGAATGACTGATTACCGAGCTTTTGTTCATCCACGGAACTTCCTAGACCAAATGACATCTGTGGAGAGGCTGCAGAAGTCGAAAGCAAATGAGTAAACAACGAGAGAGTGCAATACGAGACTTAAAATGATGTAGTACATAAACAAGATATCGTACAAATAGAGTAGTCGCTTATGCTTAAGCTGAGAAGAGGCCTCTCGTCATTTTTACCCCGCCCAGGACCAATCCCGCAGCATCTGCGACAGAAGATGAAGAGCACCACAACAATGACAAGCGTCACAGAAGCTGTTACCACGACGGCAATAACAACAGTTCTGTTGTGGGATTTATCATTGCTCGACTGTTGGTTAGAAGCACCTGGAGAAGTTTGTTCATCCATAGCTGGCGATGAACTGGAGTTTACATCCGGATGAAAAAATGGAAATACGGGAGGAGGACTGGATGGAATAATAGTCGGAGGTAGAGGAACTGAAGGTGCTGGACTAGGTGATAAATTTGTTGGCAAAGGAGCGGGTGCTTCTCCAGGTGTCTGAGCTAGCTTGCGTCTCGTAGAAGACCAGGGCAGGTCGAACATAAATTTCAAGTACCTGGTATACCGAGAACCCAAACTCTTTTCTCCTTCCACATTACGAAGCACGAGACTTTTCCCTCTAGCACAATCTATAAGGAGTTGATGAACCTGAGGTAATAAGATATTGACAGATTGGTGCATTTGCGTTCTCGAAGATTTACTACTCACGAGTTCAAGATCTTGTAAAGTTTTTTGGGCTAGTTTCAACTGAGGCCGACAATTTTCGTTTAGTAATTCACCCTGCAGTACGAATACCATCAGATATTGCATATTGGATGTGCAGTATGTGATACAAACAAGTAAAATTCTTGTGGAAACTAGAATATACAACCCATAGGAAACGCTGAAGAAGATGAAAGTTCAATGCTCAAGTAACAGTTCAGCATAGAAGATATGCTCATAACAACGATAAAAAGCTTCTAGAAAGAGAAAAATATAGTATTATCCAAACGTGCCTTTTAATGATGGAATAGGAACCAAGCAAAAATAGAGATTATCAAAGTTGCAATCTAATTTAGTAACAATGGATTAGGCTATAGTATTATCTATGTATCTAGGCTAATCTTCAAACGGAAATGCCCTCACGGAGTTTACATAGGTCCAAACGACAGTGAAGCATTACAACACCAACAAGATAACAAAGTAACATTTCCATAATCCCCAGAAAAAACAACCACAGCACTATTGCACATTTCACAAAGAACTCAAAAGCCACAACATATCTTTTCAAAACAATTTTAAAACCATATCACATACATGTTACGTATAAACATGAACTTCGTATAGATATACCCACTGAAGTTAGAAGTGAGGTAAAGGGATAATTTATAAAGCTTTCACTCATTAAACCAGTGTGCTTACATTGATAAACACCCCAACCCCTTCACAAAATCCCCTTGATTACACATTAATATCTATAGGGGGTGTTTACTTTTCATGATTGAGTCTTTTTATCTTATCCAAGCCTACCTTCTAATGGGATATTAATCCATCCAAATTAGCTCAAACAATAGAAATTATAGCACTGAGACATCCCAAAGTTGCAATCCATTTTATGGATTAGGCTATAGTATATCTATCAATCTTGCCTAATTTTCAAGTAACGCGGTCCAAACGACATTGAAGCATTACAACGGCAATAAGATCATAAACCAACACTCCATAATCACCAGAAAAGAAGGACCACAACACTGGTGCACATTTCACAAAGAACTCTAAAGCCACAACATGTCTTTTCCCAACAATTTTAAAACCATATATCACATATGCTATGTATAAACATGAAACCAAACTCAGAGAAGATCATGAGCTATATATATATATATATACCATTTGCAGATTTATGAGCCCTGATTCTACTAGATAGGCCACCAAAGGATCTTCTTCTTCCTCCATCCTGCTTTGAGCTACAACCACAGCTGAAAGCACAACAAAAGCCACAAACCAAAACACCCATTTCCTTTCTTGAATCTTCATCTCCCCAGCTACACACAATCCTTCTCATAACACATTCCCAACAAAGAAACAAAATGGAGAAAACGAGTCTTTTTCTATTTATAACTGCCTAACTCCGCAGACAACTCTTCAAAGGTCGAATCTTTGCAACAGTTACACCAACCCAACTCAATATTTCTCAACGATTCCGATGCCACACCTCAAAGATTCCACAAAGATAAGCTCAAATCGCACTGAGAAGAGGAGGGGGAAAGGCGGCGCAATCTAATAAGGCTGACAGGATATAAAAACAGGAAAAGGGACTCCTTGAAACAATCAAAAGATGATAAAAAGTTGAATCGAATAAGAAAAATTCCTTGGTTTTTACATCGGATCTGCGTTATAAAGTGAAGGAAGAGACGAAGAAAAGGAAAGGAGAAATGGGCAGACTACCGCGTGAGTTGACCTGGAAAATTCTTTCCATCAAAGATTAATTTAATTCTTTAATTAGATCTTTTAGAATATTTGCTCATTCATGTCTAATTGATGTCATAACTTTTATTTTCTACTATATATATTTATAATGGCAAGGACTAGTATTGATCTTTGTTCTTCTCTTCTCTAGAATGCCATGGACTTCTGTTTTGACTTATAATTATAACTGGATTTATAGAAATAAAGTTTATATACTCCTATAATATGAGTACTAATAGTACTTGTTAGCCGACCAGTGATCAATTAAAAGTAAGATGGAAAAATAAGTTAGATTGTTTTCGAATCAATTTGAAAACAAATTTCTTAAGAAAAACTCTTAACTTGAAACAATCAAGCTAAAAGATTATTTTGTGTAATACGGAATTGTTAGTGACAATAAATCGAAACAGACATATTATAGAGAAGATATGACCCGGCAACAACTTAATGGTGGTGGAGGTGATAAGAACAAGAACGAAATAAAATTGGTACTAACTCATTAACTGCACATGTGTGCGTGTGATGCCTAGATATCGTTCTTGATTGATCGACTAACACATATTGGCATAATGAAGAAAATTAGTTTGCCATTGTATAAATGTAACAAAAGATTTGGAAACATATTGGCATAATGAAGAAAATTAGTTTGCCATTTTATAATGTAACAAAAGATTTGGAAACATCAAGGGGATGTAGCTCAGATGGTAGAGCGCTCGCTTAGCATGCGAGAGGTACGGGGATCGATACCCTGCATCTCCACTTTGCCATTAAAAATTTTTAAAGGTTATTTTTTGTTACTATCATTATTTGTTATCATTGAGTCATCAAAATTTAATCTTCATACATGTTATTACTCTTAAGTACGTATTGCACAATAACGACATTGTGTTTTAATTAAAATTTAAATGTATGAATGCTTTGGTATTTTACTTAGTCTTATTACTAGAATTTTATTAGAGATACATATGAAACCTAATTATAAAAATCGACTTCCTTTTGCCCCTTCAAATTTTCCTCTCTGTAATGTCGCATTGTGGTATAAATTATTGCGTGAAATGGTTGTGATTGATGATGATGATATGAACAACGACAATCACATAGGATTGGAAGAGAATCATACGTGTCGAACACTTCAGCAACACAATCTTATCTGAGTTGACACGACACAGTAGCAATATGATAATACGACACCATATGGACACAAGCCCAATATGACAACCACGCGACAACGGCACGAAACAATTCAGACGTGATGCGATTGAGATATGACCAAACGAGGTTGTGGCAGTGTGAAGGCGAGGAATGAATGGAGAGTTAGAGACTACATATGAAAAGTGAACAAATGATAAAGTATAATATTAACTCAACCAAAAAATTTAAAGTAATTAAGTACATTAACTAGTTATCTGAATCCAACCCGAATTTTATCATGTAATTATTGGGCCGACCCGATATGGCACAAACACGGTAAAGCTTGACACTAGTTCATTAATTTCGCACCTTTAGTGGCTCGTCAAAATTTGACAATCCTTTTATTCAACCACCACACTTCCCTATTTTCTCACATTAAAATAAAAATAAAAATGAATTACTCTATAAAAAATCTTGAATAAACAATTTGAAGTTCAATTTATAACGGATCTTTCCTCTACCGCCACACTCAATTTTGAATTCATTTTCAAAATCTGACCCTCTTTTTCTCTTTGTCCATACGCTCTTCTCAATCCGGATCTCTTCTTCTTCAGCTCCCAATTTCCTGCTAGAGAGAGACAGAGAGAGAGAGTTTCGTTAATCCCCCATTCCCCCCTGCGTATGGCTTCCAAGAACCAGAACAAGCCTCCTCCCGCTCCTTCACATGTGAGTGCCGTTTCACTATCAATTATTCTTGATTTTAGATCATTTTGGCTTCGTTTATTGCCTCAATGTTCGTGTTTCTTTATATTTATGTACATGATTGAGCTAATTGGGGGTGGTGGTTCTGTATTTGTGCGGTGTTTGTGCAAAATTAGGGCTTAAAATTATGCCTTTGAGAAATCCCTCATGTTTTTTGTTAATTTCGCAGTGAATACTGCCGGTATGTTTGATTGGATAATCCGTGGGGACAGTTTTGATTGAATTACTTTTCATTTTCGATGAGTAAATTAAGGCACAGTTGTTTCCTCGGTAGTTTCGAGGGTGTGTGGTTTAAATTTCTGATTTTGAATTGGGGTTGCTATTGGTTTATGCAGAGTAAGCCCAGTGGCGATGAGGCTACGGTGGATAAGAGGCGGCGGATTGGAGGCACTAAAGTGACCTCTGGCACTGTGGGAAGGCCACAAGCTCGGCAAGCATTTTCGGTGGTGAATGGGGGACAGGATCCACCTCCTAACAGTAAGCCGTCGAGCAGCTCGGGTGCAGACTGTGGAGTTATTGAGTTCACCAAGGAGGATGTAGAGGCCTTGCTCAGCGAGAAGCCAGCAAGTAAAAATAAATTCAACTACAACTTCAAGGTATTTTGAGTGGGATTTGTCTTTTAAATTTTTAATTGATCAGTTGTGTCATAGTTTGGTATGAGCTGATGGTGGTTTGTACATGTCAGTGTAAATGAGGTTGAATCTGTTGATTCTATGTTGATTCGGGGCACTTTTGTTTTTTTCAGGAAAAGAAAGAACAAATGGAGGACTGCATTAAGAGGCTTAAGCAGTGTGTTAGGTGGTTCCGACAGCTGGAAGGCAATTATGTAACCGAGCAGGAGAAGCTCAAGAATTTGTTGGAAGTTGCAGAAAAGAAATGCAGTGATGTGGGTAAGGATTAACTTTTTTCTGGGGTTTTGAACTTTCGATCAATGGCTTATGATAAAATTGTTTTGCTAACGTGAATTTTCTTTTAACCTTAATTTTGTGAACACAGAATTGCTGATGAAAGAGAAGGATAATGAATTGAATTCGATTATCATGGAGTTGCGGCAAAACCTGGACATGCTGCAAGAAAAGCATACTAAAGTGCAGCTGGATAAATCGGTATGAAATTGCCATGACATATTAAACACAGTTTGGGTTCTAATGTTCCAACCATTGCAAAGAACTAATTGTTAAAATACAGGAAGCATTGGATTCTTTAGAACGAGAAAAAGAGGCCAAACTTGCTGCTGAGAACGTGCAAGCTTCCCTTCTAGAAGAGCTTAAGCGAACTCAAGAAGACAATGCTAGTAACATCCAGAAGGTCTGTAGAGGTTACATAGGAACATATTGCTAAGTATTGTTTATAAGTTGTCCATCTAATGTGTTCTTCTGGGTGTTTAATGTCTCGTGCAGATACAATCTCTCAATGATATGTACAAGAGGTTACAGGAGTACAACACAAGCTTACAACAGTATAATAGCAGGCTGCAATCTGAACTTCATGAAACTAATGAGACACTGAAACATGTTGAGAAAGAGAAGGCGGCAGTTGTGGAAAACCTTAGTACACTTAGAGGCCATGTTAGTTCTCTGCAAGAGCAACTTGCAACCTCAAGGGTGCGTTTTTTGTGACCCTTTACACTAAATTCAAACTGAAAGAACAAAAGCTATCTTTATTATGATATGCAAATGCAGTTGGTTTATTTACTAGATCTTTGCGTTTCTTGAATATGCTAAAACAATGCTAGATGCTAATTGCTACGCTGATACATTTTCATCAAATAACTATTTATGCTTGATCTTAAAAGGATTCACAAAATGAGGCTATAAAACAAAAGGAGGCGCTGGCTACTGAAGTTACCAGCTTGAAAGGTGATTTACTACAAATAAGAGATGATCGTGATCGACAGTTGTTCCAAGTTCAGGCTTTATCAACTGAAGTGGTGAAACTCAAAGAATGTGCTGGAGAGTCTGTAGCTGTGTTAGAGAGCTTCTCTACCAAAATGAAAGAGCTAGAGGTTTGTATTTATGTCGTTTGAAAAAATTTAACGATCTGGAAGCATTGGAAGCATCTTCTAATAGCCATTCTTTTCCTTTGGCAGTCAACTTGCTCGAGTCAAACAAAGCAAATTACACAACTGCAGGAGCAGCTGGCATTTGCAGAACAGAAACTGAAGGTTGTTGATTTGGAATGTCTTGGGCATATAGTTTATGATTAAATAAAGAAAATGGAGTCTTTTTTTTTTATTCCGGATTCACAACTTTGCTTTGTATATTTTGTTTCATTGTGCCAGCTATCAGACATGTCAGCCACAGAGACAAGATCTGTGTTCGAGGAACAAAAGAAATTTATTCATGAGTTACAAGACCGATTGGCTGATGCAGAGTTCAAAATCACAGAAGGAGAAAAGCTTCGCAAAAAACTGCACAACACTATCTTGGTACTATTAGTACCTACACTTAAATCATTTTTCAGAATTTTTTGTTACAAGATTTTTGTCTATCTTAATTTATGTAGTAGACGAAGATATGTAAATTGTTCCTGAAATCAATTTGTCAATGCAGGAGTTGAAAGGGAACATCCGCGTCTTTTGTAGAGTGAGACCTTTTTTGTCAGATGATGGAGTTGGAGCTGACGCAAAAGTAATCTCTTTCCCAACAGCTACAGAAACAATGGGTCGAGGCATTGACGTAACTCAAAATGGTGAGCTTACTAGTTGGATTTGAAGATTGACATTTTCTGTGGATTTATATTCCCTTTTTCCATTTCTCATCTTAATTAATGATTCTTCTCAGGGCAAAAGCTTGCTTTCACTTTTGACAAAGCATTTATGCCTGATACGTCCCAACAAGAAGTTTTTGTGGAGATATCACAGCTTGTACAAAGTGCACTTGATGGTTATAAGGTGAGTCTATTATGCACAATGTTCTTTGAGCTAATGAATAGTTCATATTGGTAGATTTTTAATTTGCTTGATAACTCAAATTGTTACTAAAAGCATGAGTGCATAATCAGGTTTGTATCTTTGCCTATGGGCAAACCGGTTCTGGCAAGACGTATACCATGATGGGCAAGCCAGAATCACCTGATCAAAGAGGTTTGATTCCGAGAACATTGGAACAGGTATTTGAGACGCGACAAATTCTGCAGGCCCAAGGATGGAAATATGAAATGCAGGTGACTGTTGCATCATCTCTTATTTACTTCAAACATTTTTGTCTTCGTTGGCTTCAACTTATCACTATAATCAACTTTTCAGGTTTCAATGCTTGAAATATATAATGAAACAATCCGTGATCTGTTAGCCCCAAACAAATCAATCTCTGATGCATCTCGGCCAGAAAATGGGAAGCAATACACTATCAAACATGATGCAAATGGAAACACTCACGTTTCTGATCTTACAATCATGGATGTCCGTAGTAGCAAGGAGGTTTCGTACCTCTTAGACCGGGCAGCGCAGAGTAGGTAATAATATTCATGCAACCTTTATCCTTTTCTTTCAAGCATGAGCAGTTTTTAAAATCAAATTTATTTATATTTTCATTATACTTGAATTTTAGGTCCGTAGGAAAGACACAAATGAATGAACAATCTTCAAGGAGCCATTTCGTCTTCACCTTGCGAATCATGGGTTTTAATGAGGTATTGCTCTTCAAATTTCTTGTAACAATTCCAAACTTCTCATTCATACGATACAACTGAACACGTATGTGTATCTCTTTCTACTTGTGTTACTAGAGTACCGACCAACAAGTACAAGGTGTTCTGAATCTAATCGACCTTGCTGGTAGTGAGCGGTTATCCAAGAGTGGCGCTACTGGAGACCGGCTGAAAGAAACCCAGGTATCAGAATGGAAACCATCTTTGTTCTTCTCAAAGCAAATCTAGCAGTTCTTCACTCTGTTACAATCTTTACTCAGGCCATCAATAAAAGCTTATCGTCTCTAAGCGATGTTATATTCGCCTTGGCCAAGAAGGAGGAGCATGTACCTTACAGGAACTCCAAATTAACCTATCTTCTCCAGGTGATTGTCTAACCAAACACTGTTTCCCTATATTATGTGTGTTATGAAAACATTCATTTCACCTTTTAAGAGACACAGAGCTAAAAAAGGATCTTTTGTGTATAATCATGCATAATCTTGAATGTTGTCAGTGCTTGCATATCCACTATTTGAGTCTCCAACTATTATTCCAATAATTGCATATCCAATATGACCTATGGATGGATATGCAACTCGTCTGTTGTCATTTAGGTATCATTAGATACAGACTGTTTTGAATCCCAACAGTAGAAACCATTGAGCTTAAAAGGGTTCTCTAACAATAGAAGCAACTTATTGCAGCCTTGTTTAGGTGGGGACTCGAAGACGTTGATGTTCGTGAACGTGTCACCGGATCCTTCATCAGTAGGTGAATCAATTTGTTCACTGAGGTTTGCTGCAAGGGTCAATGCTTGTGAAATAGGCGTGCCGAGACGCCAAACAAGCCTCAAGTCTTACTCGGATTCTCGTCTGAGCATTGGCTGATCTGATATTCACAAATTGTGTGTTTATTTTTAACAAATACTAACCTAAACAATCTTGTGTGATTTTTCATCACTTTGTATTGTAGTATAAGGTGTCCTTATATTGAAGTAGTATTAATTTTCATCCTAACGTAATTAAGTTTCATCAATTTCATCCGTCCACCTAAAGCGTTATCCCAGTTTAAAATAAAACTAATATTTTTTATAATACATGTGTCTTTTCCTCCATATCATATTGTTGATAAAATTCGATGGATGGATATTGGATAGTAGTGTATTAAGTAGTAGTACTAATTATATTATAGGTAAATTACTATAAAAATCATAAAATTTGATCAAATTCTAATTTGTTTTGCAATTTTGAAAACAGAAAGATCATTAAGTTTAGACTTGTTTTCAATTAATATAAAACTAAACGAATTATTTTGTAAATATCATTAATTAAAAAACAAAATAATCAAATAAAGAAAAAGTAAATTGTTGACCAAAACAGAACATGAATATCACAAATCTTGAATTCATGAATCAATTCATCACACCTTATATCCAAAACTACAAATCTTCCTAAAAAATCCATCACTAACACTAATTGGAAAAAAAAAAAAAAAAAATTCAACACAGCAAAACAACATACAAAACAAAAACAACCACGGGCCCCACCGCAACCCAATCCCTCCGCACCTCCGCCGCTGACTTTAAGCTTCACACTACGGGTAGGGGTGAGAAAAAACCGAAAACCGAATATCCGAACCGATCCAAACTGAAATTTTGAAATTTGATTCGGTTTTTTCGGTTTTTCGGTTCGGTTTTAAAAATACAAAAATTTCGGTTTTTCGGTTCGGTTCGGGCGAAAAAAAACCCGAAAAACCAAATAACCGAATTATATTTTAAATATAATTATATATATTCTATATAATATGTATTATATATATTCTATTAATTTTATATTTTATATTTTATAAATATATATTCTATTATATAATTTTTTATATATATTAATATATATATGTTTTTTTTTCGGTTTTTTCATATAATTTCAGTTTTTTCGGTTTAGTTCGGTTTTTGAAGTTCGATTTTCAGTTTTTCAGGTTCGGTTCGGTTCGGTTTGGGTTTTGAACTAAATTTGTTTTTTTAGGTTCGGTTCGGTTTGGGGAAAAAACCGAACCGAAACCCGAATGCTCACCCCTACTTCACACCCTTCTTATTAACCTTCCCACCGGTGGCGTCGACTTGAACATCTCCGGCAACCTCCAGCCTCTCCGAGAAACTGAACCGAAACCCGAATGCTCACCCCTACTTCACACCCTTCTTATTAACCTTCCCACCGGTGGCGTCGACTTGAACATCTCCGGCAACCTCTAGCCTCTCCCTCTCGGTGTACCAAAACATAATCTTGAACTTGACCCTCGTCGCCACCCTCAACCGAAACCCACCCCTTCCCCGCCCGCGACCGCGTCCTGGGCCTCGGCCCACGGCACCCCACCGCACCCACGTGGGCGCGGCGGCGCGCGCTCTTCTTGTGGCCCTGGTAGAACCCCGGCCACGCGTAGTCGCCGACGGGGATCAGATCATCATCATCGGAGGTGGAGGAGTTGCGGCGGCGGTAGAATGACAGGGTTAACGTGGTGTTGGCGTAGTGGACGCCCTTGTCCTTCATGTTGTTGGCGAGCTTGACGTCGAGGAACACGGTGCAGTTGGCCCGGGCGGCGGGGGAGGTGTCGGTGGCGTTGAGGGCCGCGGCGTAGAGACGCTCGACGGAGAGGGTCGGGTTGGAGGTGCGGAGGCTGAGCCACATGAAGAGGGCTGTGAGGCCGGAGGTGATTATGAAGCTGCAGCAGCATCGGCAGCATCCCCCGCCGGCGCCGGAGTCCGACATGATCTCAACGGAGAATGTTTTGGTGTGATTGATGATTGGGTAACTTGGATTTTTTTGTAGTCTTGGTCTTTGGTATAAAAATAAAGTTGGATAGTGGTGAAGTCAATTGTGCACATGTATATATGGATTTGCATCTCTTTTCTACGCAATTTCTTGAACGTCCAATTTGACTTTGGCGCGACAGAAGCATTCGAATAATGGTACAATGAGAGTGGACTGATCGAATTGGCCATGTTTTTAATGCAAAATTGATACATGGAGTATATTCATAATCTTATATGATCAGGATGACTTATGGTAAATGATGATTCCGCGAATTTTTGATAATGATAAATGCTCGTAAAAATAAATTACGACACAGAGAATTTTACGTGGTTCGATTTACTGAGGTAAATCTACGTCCACGGGGAGAAATGGGGGCAGGTTTGTATTGCTTGATCTGCGAATTACAGCTTACAACACAGACTTGCTATATGATTATTTCTCTAGAGAGATTCTAACCCTTTTCTACCAGATCTAAGTTCTATTTATACATTGAACTAAGATCGTGGCTTACATCATCACTCTAGGTCGTGGAGGTCGTGTAGGTCATGGCCTAAGATCGTGGCCTGAGTTGACGCCACGTGGTAGTGGGTGTGTTGGAAGTTGTGGAAATCCTGCATGGGTCCACTAACTCCTTGTTCGGTCGAATACTGAGACCGAACTGCTTTGGTTGCCGATCTGAGAGTAGAGCTTGATGCCGACCTGAGAGCAGAGCTTGATTGGTTGGCTTTTACCGAGCTGTAGGCTGAGGCCGAACTCTTTGGTAATGCCGAACTCCTCCGAACTCTTTGGTAATGCCGAACTCATACTCTTCCTTGGGCTTGTTTAGTTCGTACCCCATCACTACCCCCCCCGAAAGACGAAGTGAATCACTTCGGCGAAGCGAGTCACTTCGGCATTCTGGATAAAGGTACGGGGGAGGCTGACGTCAGGGGACGTGCCTTGCATGTGACTGCATTAAATGCGACAGTAAAATCCGGCCGTTGAATCCTGAAAAGGTGGGATTCGAAACGGTGCGACGATTTTGAAATCTTCGCCGAATCTGATAAATATGCTCTTTCTTCCTCATTTGAACACCTTTGCTGTTGCGTCTTCTATACTCTCTCTTTCTCGAGAAATTTTCTTCCGCTTTCAAGAGCTTCTTCAGACTTTCTTCACTTTCAAAAAGTAAGAAAAATGTCTTCTTCTTCTTCTTCGGTGTCGGGTAGCGGTAGGAAAGGGGATAAGGGGTCTTCTAGCCGGAAAGAATCCGGGGAGAAGACCGTAGAGTATTTTCACAGTATCTTGAGTAAGGATACTGTGATATCCCTTCACGAGAAATATTTTTTACCTGGGGGGAAGGCGGTGGTTCCCGACGATGATCATAGGGCTAACGACCCGCCGGAGGGTTATGCCACCGTTTACGAAGCCTGCTTAGAATGCGGGCTTCGTTTTCCTCTTCCCCCACCTTTTGTAGAGCTTCTTGATTTTTTTCAACTCCCTTTAGGTCAGGTGACTCCGAACTCTTGGAGGCACTTATCGGCTTTTGCTGCCGAACTGCGTAGGCTAGATAAGGATCTGTCTCTGAGGGCAATCCTTAATTTTTTCCAGTTTAAAAGGAAGGGATCTTGGTTTTACTTGATCCCCTTACAGCCTTTTAGGGCCTTCTGCAAAACCAAGTGGCCGAAATGGCAAAACCGTTTCTTTTTTTATAATAGGACTTCGGCTCCGGGCTTTCCTTGGAGAAGGCCGAAGTCCGTGATTCCCCATCCTCGGTTAGAACCGTTGGCCGAGCTCGAGGGCGAGCTCAATAAGATTCCTATGATTAGGAAACAGTATTCGGAAACTGAGCTCGTCAAGGGCGACCTCGTGTTCAATATCTCGTCTTCGGACGAAGAGGCCGAGGGTGAGGATTTCTCTTTATCTTTATGCTCTACTGCTTTAACGAAGAAAACTAACCTTGTTTTCTTGCTTTTTGGCAGTGTTCATGCTGAATAAGGCTATCCGAAAGTCCTCCGAGCTTGAGGAGCCGGAGAAAGAGAAGGCTACCAGCTCGGCGCCTGATGCCGAGAAGAATCCGAAGAGGCAAAAGACCTCTTCGGGTCCAAAGAAGCCGGAGTCGACTTCGGCAAGTAGGAAGGGGAAGACCCAGAAGCCCCCGAGAGCGCCAGAGAAAGACGTGGTCTTGGCGCCTCCTTCGGAGCATATCTGTGAGCCATTTTTATGGCCCACGGACTTCGCCGAGGTGAATTGTCTCCTTGATTCTTTGGCTTGGCTTCTGTCCTGTATTTTTGGTGCCCTCTGTTGACTTTTTTTCTTATCCATTTTCAGAGGAACGATATGCTCTCCAAGCTCGTCGCCGTCGAACTCTCCAAAGCGTCCAATGACTATGCTGAGATGCAGAGGAAATTGGCGGCTGCTTGTCACCGGGCCGAGCAGGCCGAGGCAAACTTTGAGAAAGCCAGAGCTGCTAGGATTTCGGCCCAGGATGAAGCTCAGTTTGCCAAAAACCAGCTCGCCATCCAGCGAGAGCAGGCGAAACGGAGTGATGCTGCCGCCGTGGTTGCCCAGGGGGAGGCTCTCCGTGTTTACACGGAGAAACTCTTTTTGAGTAGCCAGTTCTCGGCTTTTGTCGGTAGTCTGGTAAGGCTAATTGCCGATAAGGGCGAGCAGGGGGCCGACGTCGTACTGCCTCTGTACAGCCGAGAGATAGCAGCTCGGCTTCAGAATCTGCCGCTCCTTGAGGAGCTCGCTTCATCTTCGGTCCTGCTTTCTGCAGACAGAGTCCGGAGTTGTCGAGCTGATCGGGACGAGAACCTGGAGGCTATCTTTGCCTCCGTGGGACCCGTTTCACCCGCTTCGACTTACAACGGAGAGGGTGAGGCCGAGCCGCTGGAGCGGGAGGCCGAAGTCGAGCGAGCCGGGCATCCGGAGAAGGAAGCCGATCAGGAGACGCAGCAGATCGGCTACGGTGGCGCCGAGCAGGCTGGGGAGAGCAAGGAGGCAGAGGCTGAAGCTGAAGCAGAGAAGGAAGCTGAACCTCACCGAGAAGGAGGAGACGAAGCTAGCGAAGTATGATTTCGTCTCCCTTCTCTTAGTTTAGTTTCTTCCTTTATGTAAAATGGCCTTGAAGCCCTCCTTGTATAGAAAAATTTTTTTTCTTATGAATGAAAAAATTCTTCTTTCTGCTCTTGTGTCTTCGTATAGCCTTTCGTACTCTCTTACTCCTGTTGTGGTTTACTACCTGCTCGGTAAGCTGAAATGCCGAACTGACGTAGCTGCTTTGTATTCTTAACTCTCAAGGAGCTGGAGGTACTTCACTGGAAGCGGCTGTACTCTTCGGCTTTAGACGAAGCTGAGAAAAGAGCTATAGCCGATCAGACGAAGAATGACGAGCTTCTGGCTCGTTTGGTGAAGCTGGATGCCGATAATAAGGACTTAGAGTCCGATAAGAATGATCTGGAGGCCGAGCTGAATACGACCATTGCTGAGAGGACTGCGTACGAGGATTACATCCGTGTGCGCGGGGGAATGACCATATCAGATGTTCAGAGTCGAGTTGACGAACTGTGGGAGGAATATAATGTACTCCGGAGGAACAATGCGCTGGAGAGCTCGGCTTGCCAACAAGTCGTGACATCATTGCGGCGCTGGGCTTCTCGGTACAACATTGTTCTTTCTCGGCGCCCCTCCATAGAAAGATTCCTTCGGCATATCGTGCCAACAGATGCTCGCACTCCAGATCAAACCTTTGATTCACTTGCTCAAAACCGTACTCCAAGTCAGCAACGAACTCTGGAACAGCCGGAAACGTCAAGACGAGAACAGGCTGAAGTTCGTAGAGGAGCTGTGATTATGAGTGAGCAAGATCAACAAATGCTTCGTGAAGAGACTCTTCGCCGCCGAGGTGCTAGGGCTTCCCGGGCTCAGAGAAGAGGTGGCAGGTCGATTAGAGCATCTCGTCGACCTGCTTATTCTGCAGCTGCCTGGAACGCCCGAACTCAGCTTCACGAGGATTTTGTGAATAGATGGCTCAACTTTAGCAACCCTGGACAGTAGAATAGTCCTTTGTAATAGCGTAACGCCATCTTGTAGGGTAGCGGAGTTGTGTGCCGAACAAGATTTGAAAATGAAATTTTGTTTTTGTTTTCGCTTCTAACACTGTGTATTTACAGCTTAGCGAAAAAATTTCATCGTACTTGTCCTCGGTCTTATGAAGTAAACTTCTTTGACCGGACTTGTCTTTGGTCTGATGAAATAAACATCTTTGACCGGACTTGTCTTTGGTCTGATGAAATAAACATCTTTGACCGGACTCGTCTTTGGTCTGATGAAATAAACATCTTTGACCGGACTCGTCTTTGGTCTGATGAAATAAACATCTTTGACCGGACTTGTCTTTGTGTTCTAATTTGGCGATTTTCGTCGCCGGGATCGAACTTTCCCTTGTCCTAATTCGGCGAGTTTTATCGCGTGGATCGGACTTTCCCAGTTAACCGAAGTGGTCTTATGCAGTAAACCTCTTTGACTAGACATGGTCGTCCTCGGTCTTATGAGGTAAACTGCTTTGACCGAACTTGGTCGTCCTAATTCGGCGAGTTTTATCGCGTGGATCGGACTTTCCCAGTTAACCGAAGTGGTCTTATGCAGTAAACCTCTTTGACTAGACATGGTCGTCCTCGGTCTTATGAGGTAAACTGCTTTGACCGAACTTGGTCGTCCTAATTCGGCGAGTTTTATCGCGTGGATTGGACTTTCCCTTGTCCTAATTCAGGCAAGTTTTATCGCGAGAATCGGACTTTTGTTGCAGTTCGTTTCAGACGAAGTGCTTGATTCTTAAGCAGAATTGTGGTCTTGTATCCTCTTTAGAAGCTTTGACACACAATCGTGGGCTTGTTGCAGCTCGTTTCAGACGAACTGCTTGTTTAAGCTGAATTGTGGTCTTGTATCCTCTTTAGAAGCTTTGACACACAATCGTTGGCTTGTATGTTCTAAAAAGGGGATCAGCCTTTGAAGAACGAGATACCTCAGTTTTATTTGTAAGAGACGACACTCACATAGACACAACGCACGTAGAGACAAGAACAAGTAAAAAACAAAGAAAACACATAAGACTGACTGACCGGACTGTCTCTTACAAATGGAACTTTTTGAGGTTGGAAACGTACCATGTTCGGGGTACTTGTGCTCCCGACGCGTGAGTCAATTTGTAAGACCCTTTGCCGAGGACTTCTGACACCCGATATGGACCTTTCTATGTGGGTTCGAGTTCGCCCAGCTTTTCTGCTCGGCTTACTTCGTTGTTTCTCAAGACGAGATCTCCCACTTGAAATTGCAGCTTCTTCACCCTTTGGTTGTAATACCGGGCTACTTGCTCCTTGTACTTGGCTGCTTTTAGGCAGGCCAATTCTCTTCTTTCTTCGGCAAGATCTAGTTCGGCTCTCAGTCCGTCACCATTCATTTCTGAGGAGAAATTGAGTTCGGGGACTGGATATGCCGATCTCAACCGAATCACGGCTTCAGTGCCGTACACCATCGAGTTCGGCTCCGGTGTGACTTCGGTCATTTCGCCGGCCTCTGATTCTGGCTGCTGTGATTGCTATGCTCGATGGTGCCGAACTGATTGCTCGGCACTTTTAAGCGCAATCTGCGAACACACTTGCTCTTTTTCGATCACCTCGGATGACCGCTATCTCTCCTTTAGTGGAGAAGGTGTTCGGCGAGGATGCCTCTGATCGCTATGACCGGGCTTCTTTTTGTCTTCTCTAGATGAGCTGTCTAAAGACCGTTTTCGACGGTCTGCCTCATCGGCACGAGAAAACTTGTCCGCAATGTCCCACATCTCTTGAGCTGTTTGCGGACCGCACTCCACGAGCTTTCTGTAGAGAGCTCCGGGCAGGATTCCATTTTGGAATGCCGAAATGACAAGTAGATCATTGAGATTATCTACTTGTAGGCATTCCTTGTGGAATCTCGTCATAAAATCGCTGATCTTTTCGTCGCGACCTTGACGTATAGAAAGCAGCTGAGCCGAAGTGCTTCTGGCTTCCGCTTTCTGAAAGAACCTCCTGTGGAAAGCATCCATTAGATCTCGGTAGGATCTAATGCTGCCTTGGGGGAGGCTATCGAACCACCTTCTTGCGTTCCCGATAAGCAGTTCGGGAAACAGCTTGCACATGTGGACCTCGTTGAGACCCTGGTTCGCCATGTTATATTGATAGCGTCCCAAGAAATCATGAGGATCCACGAGTCCGTCATAGGTTATCGACGGAGTTCGGTAGTTCTGTGGTAGGGAAGTTCGGGTAATATCGTCCGAGAACGGAGTCCTCAATGCTCCGTACATGGCGAACCCGACATTTCTTCGGTATGGAGGAGATGGAGTTCTCCTGTGATTCCGGTACCGAGGATTCTTTCTTCTGGAAGACATGATACTACTGCGGTAGTGACTGTCTCGTATGGAGGGAGAGGGAGAATCCGCCGTTTTCGCCTCCGGCTGCTTTTGGCTTCTCTGCAGGAAGGTTAAGAATTCCTCCTGCTTTTCAGCCAAAAACAGCTTGACAGCCTCGTTCAAATCGGGCTGCTGGGAAGACTCGGTGTGACGGCTTTTGGAGCGGCTTGTTCCTTCGCCATGAGAACTGGTGGTGGATTTATCCCTAGGCTGTTTTCCAGACCTATGGGATGGATTGGCTTCCTCCTGGTTCTCACGGGCAGGAATACGGGTACTCTGCGATCTGGTATGCATTTTTTGGGTTGAAAAAACGGTCAAAAATTCGCTTTATCACAAATTTGGTTCTCTGGTTCCCACAGACGGCGCCAGTGATGATTCCGCGAATTTTTGATAATGATAAATGCTCGTAAAAATAAATTACGACACAGAGAATTTTACGTGGTTCGATTTACTGAGGTAAATCTACGTCCACGGGGAGAAATGGGGGCAGGTTTGTATTGCTTGATCTGCGAATTACAGCTTACAACACAGACTTGCTATATGATTATTTCTCTAGAGAGATTCTAACCCTTTTCTACCAGATCTAAGTTCTATTTATACATTGAACTAAGATCGTGGCTTACATCATCACTCTAGGTCGTGGAGGTCGTGTAGGTCATGGCCTAAGATCGTGGCCTGAGTTGACGCCACGTGGTAGTGGGTGTGTTGGAAGTTGTGGAAATCCTGCATGGGTCCACTAACTCCTTGTTCGGTCGAATACTGAGACCGAACTGCTTTGGTTGCCGATCTGAGAGTAGAGCTTGATGCCGACCTGAGAGCAGAGCTTGATTGGTTGGCTTTTACCGAGCTGTAGGCTGAGGCCGAACTCTTTGGTAATGCCGAACTCCTCCGAACTCTTTGGTAATGCCGAACTCATACTCTTCCTTGGGCTTGTTTAGTTCGTACCCCATCAGTAAAAATAATGTTTGTGAACAAAGTCACATGTTTGAAGATTTTAATTTGTAAATATGAAGATGGAAGCTATAGTAATTTCTGTTAAATGGATTAGTCGACATATTTGAGAGGAAGAGAATATTATAAAGCTTATTGATTGTATTGCATGAGATGATGAAGTGGTACCTAACACCCATGTATTTATAGGGATGTTGGAGACCCTTGAGTTACTACAATAAATGTTGTCTTGGAACAAGACTAACATGAGAACAAGACATGATTTATTATTCTAATCTTGGGACTCAAATATTCTTCAATGCTTCTCATTTTCTCAACACTCCCCATCAAATTGAGTAGTTGGGTCTCCAATACTCAATTTGGAAAGCACTCCTTCAAAACTTCTTGAGTCGACAGCCTTAGTCAGAATGTCGACAAGTTGATCTTTTGAACGAACAAAAGGAAGTTCAACAATACCGTTTTCAATATTTTCTTTGATGAAATGTCTGTCCACCTCGACATGCTTAGTTCGATCATGTTGGACTGGATTTTGTGAGATACTTATAGTTGCTTTGTTATCACAATACAATTGGCAATTGTTGGGTGAGAAATTGATCTCTTTCATCAACCTTCTTAGCCATAATATATCAGTCAACCCACTCTTGATCCCACGAAATTCTGCTTCGGCACTTGAGAGAGCCACCACCTTATGTTTCTTGCTCTTCCACGTTACCAAGTTACCCCCAACAAAGGTAAGATAGCCTGCTGTGGATTTCCTATCATTAGGATTTCCGGCCTAGTCAGCATCTGTGTACCCACGGATTTCAAGATGTCCGTTCTTGGAGAATAACACTCCATGCCCCAGAGTTCCTTTCAAATACCGACAATCCTAAGTGCTGTCTCCATATGATCCGTTTGTGGCTTGTACATGAACTGACTAACAATTTCCACTGCATAGGCTATGTCTGGCCTAGTGTGCAAGGGCTATATAAGTTTTCCGACTAGTCGCTGATATCGACTACGATCGGTCAACTCAGCTTCTTCTTTGATTTGCAATCTATGATTGACTGCCATATGAGTGGTTGCTGGTCTACATTCCAGTAGACTACTAAAATATCCAAAATGTACTTTCTTTGTCGCAGAAAAATTCTTTTAGTTGACCTTAGTACTTCAATCCCAATAAAATACTTGAGGTCACCCAAGTCCTTCATCTCAAATTCCTGAATTAGACTCTTCTTCAAGTTCTTGATTTCTTCTATGTCATCCCCTGTAATGATCATATCATCAACGTATATGATTAGACACGTGATCTTATCACCTTGCTTCTTGAAAAATAGAGTATGGTCTAAATTACTCTGTGTATATCCATATCTAATTATAGGCTATGTCTGGCCTAGTGTGCAAGGCATTCGTTACATCGAACTGATGCAATGACCAGTCCCTATTAGTAGCAATGGATAGCAATACCGAACCGTGTCCATCTTGGCTACTGGAGAGAAGGTCTCCAAATAGTCAACTCCATATGTCTGAGTGTAGCCTTTCGCGACAAGCCGTGCCTTGTACCTTTCTATTGAGCCATCAAGTCTACTCTTGATAGTAAAAACCCACCGACAGCCTACTGGTCATTTTTCTTCTGGCATAGCACATTTCTCCCAAGTGGTTCCTGATCAGTGCATCAATCTCTTTCTTCATTGCTTCCCTCCAATTTTTTTGTTTCATAGCTTCTTCCTATGTTTGTGGTATTTCTTCTTCCTCATATAGTGCACTCTCGAAAGCCCGAGCCATTTCTGAAAGATGGCCTTTCGCTAGGTTCACGATAGAGTAGCGTCTTTTTTCTGTCAATCTTTTCTGGTGTGTATCTTTTGGGTGGAACTCTTCTGTTAGACCTTGGAGGAAGCATGTATCTCCCAGTGTCAGGATCAACTTCTTCAACCTCATTTTCTTCATTTTCCCCTTTTGTAGCCTCGGTTGGATTTTCGATCTCTTCTGTATTCACAGTGTTAGACAAACAGTTATCTGTATCCATAAGAGTACTTACATTGGATAACTTCAACGGAGAAATAGTTGGGACGATGTCACTTTCTGCAATAGACTCTACCACATTAGTGACTTGCTCAGTGGAATTGCTTACTGCTTTCTCTGTTAGGTCTGCCCCAGGATTGCTTGTCGTTGGCATTGGCATTGTCATCCAACTTAGCGGGTCCATATCATTGTTATTCCTAATAGTATTCCCCCCTGACTGCTAACGTGGGTGAAGAAGTACTCTGTTTCAAGAAAATTGCAGTTCATTGTAACGAACATACGATTTGACTTTGGATCAAAACACCTATACCCCTTTTGATTTACCCCATATCCTACAAAAACGCATTTAATAGCACATGGGGATAATTTAGTTCTTTCATGTTTAGGGATATGGACAAAAACAGAGCATTCGAAGACGTGAGGTTCTAGTGTCAAGGGGGGAGGTATCTTGGTGAGGGTGGACAAGAGTTGCAGAGGGGTTTTGTGTTTGAGAATACTTGCGGGCAACCGGTTTAAAAGGTAGGCTGAGGTGGCAATGGCTTCTGGCCAGAAATGGTTTGGGACTTGTGATTCTATGAGCATAGAACGGGTCATTTCGAGGAGAGATCGGTTTTTCCTTTCGGCTACACCATTTTGTTTAGGAGTATAGGCACAAGTGGTTTGGTGTATAAGACCTTTTTCTTGAAAGAATTGCTTCATACTAGAATTAACGAATTCCCTCCCATTATCTGACCGAAGTATCTGGATGGTTTTTTGAAATTGAATTTGGATAAGGTGGTACAAATGAGTAAAGTGTGAGAAAACTTCAGATTTATGTTTCATAAAATATACCCAGGTCATGCGAGTGCAATCATCGACAAAAACTAAACAGTATCGAAGTCCTTGCCCCCAATAACTGGTGCAGGATCCCACACATCAGAATGTACCAAGGAAAATAAGGTTTCAACACGAGTACTGTTTAAAGGATAAGAGTTTCGGTGACTTTTGGATAGAAAATAAGTTTCACAGTACATGTCATGCTTAGGAATAATACTAGGAAATAACAGTTTTAAATAACCGATAGATGGATGACCCAAACGCCAATGCCAAAGCCAAGCTTTCCGATCTGCCGACCCGTGAGTTAGCATGGCAGTTCCTTTTTAGCTATCTCATCCACGTAGTAAAGTCCATCGCGTTCAGTGTCACTCCTAATTATCTCCCCGGTTCGGATATCCTGCAACAAAAAAAAAATTATGGTTGCATTAGTAACGTACAATTCAACTCCTTTGTGACATGGCTAATGGACAATAACTTATGAGACATCGAAGAAATATAGAGACAATTTGACAATTGCAATGTTGGTGATATATTAACAGTCCCGACCCCCTCAACAACTGTACATTCCCCATTGGCAGTCTGGATGTGGGATTTCTGAGGTTTATGGAGTTCAATGATATCGGTGGCATCATATGTTATTGTATTAGTTGCTCCACAGTCAAATATCCATCTGTCATTTTTTTCTTGATCACTAGACACTATATACACAATTCCATGTTTTCCAGAGGCTGAAATTGATTTTGGCACAAAATTGGGGTATTTGTAGGTTTTTCGAAAGTTTTGGGGTTAAAGTGAGGCTGGTGATTTTGGTGGGGGGTGGGGGTTTCGAAAAAATGGAGATAGGTGGGGTAAATTTTGTGATTTTTGAAAATTTTGGGGGTCTATAATAAAAGAGCCCCCAAAACCTAATGTACCTGAGCCCAAATCGGGCGCCGCTCCTCCTTCATTCTCCAATTCTGCACTCCAATCACCAATTATGCTTCCACTTCCTCCGGCGACAAAATTCGCCGCCCCGGTCTTGGCGTCATTGGTTCTAGTCGCCAGTTGGGCAGCCGCGCTAGCCTGTTCTCCACTGCTAGGGACGGTGGCGATTCTGCTTCCTCCGACAACTGCGGCGGTGTGACCGCCACGGCTCCAGGGTGCCCGCGGTGGCTGTGGCTTGCCGTGCTTTTCCTCCCACCAATCTGGGTAACCAACGAGTTCAAAGCACGACTCTTTTGTGTGCATCTTTCTTTTGTAGTGGGAACACACCAATTTCGACCTGTCCTCTTCTTCACTCCGTCAGTTTCTGCCGGTGCCGCTGTGACCGCCACCCCGAGAACCGCCGGCTTGGTTATGCCACCCTCGGACAGCGAGACCTGCCCCAATTCCGTCAGCGGCAACTCCTCCGTTGTTGTTTGCCGCTTGTAAAACTTGGAGACGCGTCTCTTCTTGTTGGACCAGATTGTACGCATAATCAACTGAGGGAAGTGGATCCATTTTTAGTATCCCTCTCTTGGTAGTTTTGTATTTGCTATCAATTGCATATACAAATTGACATACTCTCTAATCTTGTATGAACTTGTCGTGAATCTCTATATCTTCTGGGTATATCATTAGATTCCTCTGTTTCTGATCGATTGCAATCCATAGTTCAGTTAGCATGCTCCAGATTTCGTCTAATGATTTGCTTCCCTGTCGCAATGTGGTTGCCTTGAATTGGAGGTCATACACCTGAATCTTATCTCCTCTGCTCCCATATGTGACGGCCAAAGCATCCTAGATATGCTTAGCCGTCGGATGTTGTGAAACTCGACTAACCAGTCGAGGCTCGATGTTTTGTAGCAAACAAGTGAACACACATTGATCGGCTTGTTGCCACTGTATGAAGGCTGGATCGGTTCGCGGTGGGGGAGGAGGCACTCTGGTAATGTGAGAGACCATTCCCCGACTGTTTATCGCCGTCTTAACAACCACGGACCAAAGGGCGTAATTTTCTCCATTCAACTTGTTCCCACCGATGTGGAGGGGCTGCGTGTCAATTCTGTATGGCACGACAGTGGTTTCTGGTGGATTCGGTTGATTCGTCGCAAAACTATTGCGCATAAAATTGGCAAATTGCCGGGCAAATTCATCCGCCATGGGTGAATATGAGGTTTCAATTATTTTGTTGTCGTCTTACATTTGGCTTTATTGTTTATCGGTACATCAGAAAAAAAAGAAAAGAAATGGGAAAGGGTCGAGAAAGGTATCGAGGACGATGATAATACCTTATCTGAGTCCAAACCCGCTCTGATACCATGTTAAATGGATCAGTCGGCATATTTGAGAGGAAGAGAATATTGTAAAGCTTATTGATTGTATTGCATGAGATGATGAAGTGGTACCTAACACCCATGTATTTATAGGGGTGTTGGAGACCCTTGAGTTGCTACAATAAATGTTATCTTGGAACAAGACTAACATGGGAACAAGGCATGATTTATTATTCTAATCTTAGGACTCAAATATTCTTCAATGCTTCTCCTTTTCTCAACAATTTGAACTACAGTATATATTTCGTTTTGATAAACTGTTTAAATTTTTAAACTTTGCCATGATTACTCATGCATCTCCCATTTTCCTTTTTTTGGAATATATATTATTTTAATTAACAAATATTTATTTCTATATCTTATTCTAATAAAGAAATACATCTTTCTCAGTTGATTTCACAAATATAAAATGTATTAGATTGTGTACTGAATACGTAACCTAAATATCTAATTAACATATATTGATATCTTATTCTAATCAATAAATACTAGTAGTATATTTTTCTCTATTTATTTCACATACGAAAATGTAGTATTAAATTGTGTGTTGAATACATAATCTTTTACTTCGGCCAGATAACTATATTTCTTTTGTAAAATCTACATAATGATATTAATTTATTTTTTTAAAAATTATTTACTCTTCGTTGTCATTATTGTTAAAATTCTAAGATCTATGCATAACACGGGTGATAATACTAGTTATAGACTTATAGAAAAATATAAAAAAACTTTTAACAAAGACAGACTAAATAGACGTAGGACTAATAAGAATACTAAATAGACCCATGAGTCTAACAAGTTAATTTGTACTTTTTCTTGCATTTATTCAAAAACTAGGGATATGTTAGTGCAGAAATGAACACTCAATAGGGAGATAAAAACAACAATTATTACTACTATTTTTTTTGAATGAATCATATTTTGAATACACAACTTTGGTGTTTTTATAAAAATATCCCAAACAAAAGGAATAAAAATCAAATTTTTATACAAATATGATACTACTATGATTTTGAAGGATAAAAGTAAAAACTGGGAACACAAAATATGGTTATTATAAAATATTTTAACATTTTTATATAGTAAACTATCATGTATTATTAATTAAATAAATTCCACATCATCAATCCACCAAAACGCTAAACCCTACTATACCCTGCCTTGTTTCGTTTCCATTCGACTCTGAAAAAATCAGTTTGGTGTGGAGAAGCGTCCGCCGCCGGTGTCGGTGTCAGAAGCCGCCCTTCCCTCCTCCTTCCTCCGTCCTAAACGTACCCTAAAACTCAGATTTCTCTCTCTCTCGGCTGCGCAGTCCTGCTACTGTTGTTGCGCTCAAACCACTATAAAATGAGGTCGAAGAGGAATCTCAACACCTCAGACAAGAAAGACGACTTGCAGAAACGGAAGGAGAGTAATTTGGTTGAAATTGAGAAGAGAATTGAAGAAGCCGCAACGCAGAAACGGAAGGAAAGTAATTTGGTTGAAATTGAGAAGAGGATTGAAGAAGCGGAAACGAGTTCTGATGATTTCCCTTTTGTTTCGGATTTCGAAGATAGTGAAAATGATGATGATGAAGTACGTTTCTAATCCTGCTCACGCCTAGTTCTGTTTTCATCAATTAATATTTGTGTTTTCATTGTGGTTGGGATTTAAATGTGTTTCAATTTTTTGTTAACTTTCATTTTACTCATAAAATTGACGAACCTGCTCACGAATTGGACTGTTAGGTTTTATGGAACCAAATGTCTATTGTTGAGATACAGAACTTTGGTGTTTCATAAGTGTAGGATTGAGTTTGCTTTAGTAAGCATAAATAGAATATCCAGTTCATTGATGTTATCTTGTTTTTGTAAAATTTGTAGACTCTGACTGGGGATGAAGGCTCAAGTGATGAATCTGGATCTCAAGAAAGTGATCTCTCTGTCTCAGAGGATGAGGTACACAGTTTTTGGCAAATATTTGATACTATGGGTCTTATCTAATATTTCTTAAGTTGTTGGAGCTGGTTTTTATTGTGAAGATATATTTAGATTTCTGCCTGACCACAACGTTTTTCAACAAAGATGTCTAGATTTTGTTGGAGACATGGTTATGTTAAGTTGCATGTATAGTTAATTTTGCAGCATCAACATGAGGAAAATCAGGCTATCCATTAGGTTCTTGCTTTGTTTACTTCTTATATCAATATGAGTTTTGTTGTTACAGGATGCTGTTCAATCCAGTGATGATGACGAGGACGATGATAATGCGGCCTCTCCCCACGGTGACAAAGACTCTGTTGAAGATGACAACGATAGCACCGTTAGCAAAGCTGATGAACATGATAATGATGGGGTTGAAGACAACACTGGCGGGAGTGATGATTCACGTGAAGTAGTTGAGGAGAGTGACTCGTCTGAAGATGAGGTATATTCATGTACCAGTTTTATTTTAATATCACAAACATTTCTTCCATCTTCTGAATTACTTACATCCCCTAGTATCCAAAGGGGAAAAGAATAAGTAATCTGTCTATACAGGTAGGGAAGGAAAAGACACTTCAATACTTTATAGGTGTAAGACCATTAGTTTATGCTGACCTATTTTACCAAGTCCTTGCCAATCAAAATTGGTCATTTTTTTGCAATCTAGCATGCTTGAATATTTAAATAGCATAACTCAGTTTGTTAGGTGACTGGTGAGGAAACTGTCTTTGAGACTGAGAGAGTCAATACAAATTGTTTGAAATGTGTTGCTTATGAGTTTACTTCTTCAAATCAGGTTGCACCACGCAATACTATTGGAGATGTTCCTTTGAAATGGTACAAGGATGAAGAACATATTGGATATGATCTATCTGGAAAGAAGATCAAGAAAAAAGAGAAAAAGAGCAAGCTCGATTCTTTTCTTGCAAGGACTGATGATTCAAAGAGTTGGTGAGTCCATATCTGAAACCAGAGTTCTGTTATAATTCTAGTGCGGAGTGCCTTTAGTTTATTCCTAGATTGTGTTGCTATGCATATGTACTTCTAGCAAGATGCTTTGTGGCGATTAGTTTGTGTTTTGCATGGCATTCAGGCGTAAGATAATAGATGAGTACAATGATGAGGAAGTGGAGTTGACAAAAGAAGAGATCAATCTCATCCGGAGAATGATGGATTCAAAGGCACCTCATGCTGATTTTGATCCTTATCCTGTGCGTAATAACCTCATTTTGATGATCAAATTTATTGGTTTTGTACTTTGGCATTTGCTACTCTCACTTCAATTGATTATGTATGTTTTGTTGATTGTGGAATCTGATTGTTCTTTGTCTTGCTCTGCAGTCTTATATTGATTGGTTCACTTGGGATGGTGCCAAGCATCCACTATCAAATGCACCAGAACCAAAGAGACGTTTCATTCCTTCTAAGTGGGATGCGAAAAAGGTATGTTGTTGCATGCTTATTAATTCTACTACTCCATATCTACTTTCTGATTTTTTGGTGATTTGTTGCTTTCCATATTATCATCCTGTCATGCTTTGAAGTTGATTTGAGCAAACAGATGCAGTTAATATTATAGGCTGTTACGAGCTGCACTTCCAGACTTTTTGATATTGTGTGTAACCTTTTCAATATTATAGGTTGTAAAGTATGTCCGGGCCATCAGGAGTGGCCAGATTAAGCTTGATGACAAACCAAAGGAAGAGCCCAAATTTTATGATTTGTGGGGTGAAGCCAGTTCTGCTGGTAGACAGGGATTGGCATATATTCCTGCTCCAAAGCCTAAGCTGCCGGGTTTGTTGGCTATCTGAATTTTGAAATGACTGGATATTCTTAATTAACTAGTAGTATTTCTTCAAGTTTTCACGATCTCAAGATGGATTGTGTTATATATTTTCAGGTCATGAGGAGTCTTACAATCCCTCTTTAGAATACATCCCGACACAAGAAGAAATTAATGCTTACCAGCTCATGTTTGAGGAGGACAGGCCTAAATTTATACCAAAACAGTAATTTTTCCGTTTTATGCTCCAGCAGATGATCTTTACTTCTGTAAGAAGCATTGTGCTAGGAGTTCTAATTATATTCTTTCGATGTGAAATTTAGATATACTTCCTTGAGAAGTGTTCCTGCATATGAGAAAGCTGTCCAAGAGACGTTCGATCGATGTTTGGATCTTTATCTATGTCCAAGAGTTCATAAGAAACGTGTACGTGTTTCTTACTTGCTTAGATGAATTCTGAATTTAGTTTGGAAAATAATATTTGATGGTAAATGTGAGATCTAATCACAAATTATTTCCTGCTCAAATTTCCAGATTAATATTGATCCTGAGTCTTTGAAACCAAAGCTGCCAAGCCCTAGAAATCTTAAACCGTATCCAACAACTTGTTATCTCGAGTACAGAGGTCATAAGGGCCCTGTGGTGACTATTTCTGCAGAGTCCACAGGACAGTGGCTTGCTTCTGGTTCGATCTCTAATGAGCTTCAAGTCTAAAATATATATTTGAACTGGTATCTAAATGAACTTTTTTGTCAATTAAGGTTCAAAAGATGGGACTGTCCGCATTTGGGAAGTTGAAACTGGCAGGTGTCTCCAGATCTGGGATATAGGTGAACCTATCAATGAGGTTGAATGGAATCCTGAGCTTCCTGTATTAGCTGTAGCAGCGTAAGAAATATCTGAGAGCCTTAACATGCGTTGGGAATGGATGATGGTATGTATCAATAATTTACTCAATCTTCAGGGGCCAAGATGTGTTCATTTTGAAAACCAGTTGTGGAAGTGATGAACATCAGAAAAAGATCGAAGATCTTCTCCATGTTCAACCGCAGGTGGAGGCCGATGACTCTGGTAAGTATAACGAGGAAACCGATCAATGTTTATGCACTGTGCCTTTTTCCACATACTAACAACTTTTTATTCAGATACAAATGAATCTATTGTCAACTGGCTTCCGGCCGATACACATGGAGGAATCAGACTGAAGCATTTTAAGGTGCATTTTTGCTTTATTGTTTTCCACATCTCAACTTATATTTGTCTCATGCTGCTCCGTAATCAGTCATTTTCTGTTACTGGATAATGACTTATTGTTGCTGAATTACAGACTGTTACTAAAGTGGAATGGCATCGTAAAGGAGACTATCTTTCAACTCTCATGCCATCTGATATCCTTTTCCCGGCTATATATGCAGTAGTTGTTTCAGTATGTTTTTATTTTTTAAAATGAGGCCTCAAATAATAGTAACTGATATATACTAGAGTGAATTGGAAGAGCTTGTTATATATACTCCTACAAAATCGTTATATGCATTAAGAATGCAAGAATATGTAGTTTGCTTGCATTCTTACTCCCTGTTACAGGTTGTGGCCTGGTTTTGTTATGATAGCTATATGCTTGCTCAGATTGACGTTCCTTAACCTAAATGTACGCGAATCAAGATCTGTGTTAGTTCACCAACTCTCCAAAAAACTTACACAACGGATTCCGTTCAAGACAAAAGGAATTCATGTTTCAAGTGCTTTCCATCCTACACGCTCCATGTTCTTTGCTGCGACGAAAAAGGATGTCCGTGTCTATGATCTATTGAAGCAAAAACTTGTCAAAAAACTTGAACCCGGTGTCCGTGAAATTTCTTCCCTTGCTATCCACCCTGGTGGTATGTCTTTCTCTGTCTGATCTGACACCCCCCCTTCCACCCCTCCACACGTGTTCGAGTACACACTCTGATCCCTTATAATGCAGGTGATAATGCCATTGTTGGAAGCAAAGATGGAAAATTGTGTTGGTTCGACATGGACCTTTCATCCAAACCTTATAAAGTCCTTAGGTAATGACTTTGAGATGAGTTTGGTTATTGTTATTTGACTCTTTCTCGCGTTTCTCTGCCTTGTCCTGCTCCAAACTCTAATTATCTATGCCTTCAATTTCTATCTATCGCGCAGCCTTGTTTTTTATGATCATTTTCATCATTTTGAAAGATTGAAATATATTTTTAGCTTGCTTCTTGTTAATAATCACAAAAAAAGTTGGATCCAGATTCTTGCCTGCTTATCCTGCCTGTCAAATTTTGCAGATGCCATGGAAAGGATATCACCAGTGTTGCCTACCATCGGTCCTACCCTTTATTTGTGTCGAGCTCAGATGATTGCACAGCATACGTTTTCCATGGGATGGTGTATTCGGATCTTAATCAAAACCCACTGATAGTTCCCCTGGAGATTCTTCGCGGGCATTCCAGTTTCGATGGAAGAGGTAACTAGTTGATTTTTATATTGGTATGAGGATGTTTTGCACGTTAGTAATCGTTGTATTCGGGTGGTTTGTGCAGGAGTTATGGACTGTAAGTTCCATCCAAGGCAACCTTGGCTGTTCACCGCTGGCGCAGATTCCTTGATTAAGCTCTATTGCCATTAGCTCTTCATACACCATTCATACCCTAGGCTGCTAAGCTCCCTTCACGTTGAGGACAAGTTTTGATTCGATTTGAGGTTGTTTGAATGTTATTAACTCCAGATTGTAGCATTTTGATATATTGCCATCTAAATATGTTACCTATATAGCAATTAATTATGTCGATTGTATCTCGGTATTTTGAATTTATCAATTTGATCCCAAGTTTTAAAATTTCGTATTTGAAATTTCACACTAACCATTGTGTCGTCACATCATCAGAGGGTAATATTATTTTGCATCTTATATATGAATATATTAATATTTCAAATTAAATTTGATTACTTAAACAATCACATAAAGTAATTACTAAAATCTGTACAAATTAGAGAGTTTGTACATAAAATTTGATTTTATATTAACTTTATATTAAAGGCTTCCTATTTATCGTTTAATTTATTTCATTTTTCATAATTCAGCCAAAAGTCACAAAATAGGAGCAATACTCTTCGTTTATTAACAACCATTCATTTATTAGCATTCATCACTTCAACACTCTTGCTCATCTCTAACTCTCAATAATCTTCTATTTTCTGGTTATAGTCTTTCGCCATTTCATTTGTTCCAAGGTAACTACTTTGTTTTCTGTTTTATATCCGAGTTTTTTTTATAATTCAATTGAATTCGTTGTTATCGCTGATTCCATTCCTGTTTTTGATGTGTAATTTATCGGATTTTTGTGTTTGTGCAATTTTAGTGTGTTTGCAGTCATGGAGATCGCTCTTTGCTGGCCTTCTTCTTCTTCCTTCATTTCTGCACATTGTGAGCTCTGCGTTATCGTATCATAAAATAATTCGGCATATTCTATCGAATAACCAACTCTTCACAATTCTTATCAGATCACAACAAAGGCGATGCTTTCAAAAGCAAATTTCCAAATTCGTCTACTGGAAAATTGCTATACAGCAATTCCATTTCCACCAGAAATACAGGAACAACACCAACACGGCGTGCCCTTATTGCTTCCGTGGTTCGAGACTCTCTACTCTTTTAGTTTGCCAGTTTCCTTTGATTCCAATACTCGATCTCTTTCATTTAATATGAATGGAATTAGGGATTTGTTATATTAATTTTGAACAAATTTCTCCATTTCTCTTTGCGAGCATTGTGCTTGCAGGCTGCAGCGTTTAGGTAAACATTATTCGATGAATTAAGTAGAATGCAAATATAATTCAGTGTCAGATTTTATGGTGCAGCTTGGTCGGAAGGCGGAGAAAGGGACTACTGTTATTCCTGACCCTGATTATCGAATTCCAGTTGTGCTTTTTGGTGGGTTTTGATGGTTGGAAGTACCAAATTATAAATGCTTTTGCAATCTGCTACACAATTTGAGTCATGTATTAGAGCACCAATGTTGCCTCTCATTCACACAGAGAAAAAAATGGGTATACGAAGCTCCTGCATTAGGATGTTTGAGACTGTTGAGATAGGATTTATAGATAATAATATGGGCTAATCCACCATTTACTTTCATGGATTGATTAATTTTGAACTTGATTCTTGATTTTATCCTTCAAATACTCAATTATATATTTTTATCTATGTATCCTAATCCCACCACACAAAGTAAAGCCCCCTAAGGAAATAGTAGTTCTTGTATGATGGTTACAGTCTGAAAGTCTGAGTCTCTGAACTTGAGCAGGAATGGCTGGTGGTTTTGTTTATGCTGATAATTTAGTAGCAGCAGTACCTGTTGGCCTTCTGGGCTTGCTCCTACTAGTCCAGGTAGTTTCAAGTTCCTTAGCTAATAAATTAGTCAAAGTTATTGCTAGATTAGAAACATATATTCGTAGAAGTCTGTCATGTGATATGTTTTACCTCTAGATAACTCTTCTTTCAGGCAACAAGAGTGAGATTCGTCTTTGATAAGGAAGCCCTGGTTTGTTCACTTTTTCTTGATAACTTACTTCATTTTTAACTCATATATTCATTTTATCTTGCTTTGTGTTAGTGCTGTTCTTGATGGTTGGAATAGATTTCTCCCTTTAATCTATGTTGTTACTGGTTAATAGGACTTTTGTCAAATTGTTTGTATTGAGACCATTTTTCAAAAGATGCCAATGTCCTGTCTGTTATGTTATATTACATATTTTCTACTAATGGTAGAGTGGATCAGTTGAACTATGAGGCCTCAAATTGAGTGTGATATGTGTTTATGACTTTAGCTGTCTCATAATTTGGAATGTAAGTAATATACTAGTAGCAACGGTTGCAGATTAAAATGTCTGGCATATTTGAACGCTACCAGTGGTTAATTCTATTAGGCCACGTTTAGTTGGAGATAGCTTTATGGCAGATTTCATATACCCATCCATTCTGCGGTAGTAGAGGCATTATTAAGAAAAAGATGTTTAGTTTGTTAAGTGAAAAGATAATAAAGTAGGATAGAGATAAAGGAGAAAAGAGATAATGTGTTAATTTTTCCCAAAAAAAGGGAACAATGGTGTAACGTCCCAAAAATGGAAAAATGACTCAACTCCCGTGAAATGGAGGGAGTAGTTGCTTTCTCAGCGACAAAGTGAAAAAAACCATCCTTTAAATTTTGACTATAGTCCATATCATTCTAGTTTGCTATATATCAATGGCTTTATACCAAATAAACCTCATTACAGGAAGTAAAAGTTGGAGATCAGCTTCAAGAGTCGGGTGAAAATGTTTTTGTAGGTGGAAAAAACCGGTGGAAGTGAGTGGAACTTTTCTTTAGCTGATTTTCTCATGAGATCAATTTGATTCATCTCAATAAATGATCAGGTATTCAACATTTGTCAATTGGGAGCTCTGGTGGCCATCGTTCCCAATCCTGGTTTATTTCAAAGAGACACAGACAAAACCTGAAGGACAAATCCATTTTTTCCCAGTAATTTTTGTAAGTGTTCTGTATGTGAGGCAATTTTGTTTTGAAGCATGAAAGTTTGGTTGACTTCACCTCACCCTCCTTTTGGTTTCGTGCAGAACGGGAAACAACTCTATAATGCTTTAGTGGAAAGGTGTGGTCCTTCAAAAACTAGCGGACCCAGCTGAAATGAGATGGGCAACTGTGTTCAAACAATAGCAAGGTATGAAATGTTGCACTTTCACATTCAACCGCTCTTTTTTGCCAATGATAGTATATTTTCATCAATGATCGAACCATCCATAACCATATGTGTTAATGGACGTGCCAAAATTTGCAAATAGAATAGGGATGTAATTTTCCATTTCTGATCTAATTTTCCACTACTTGAAACTTGCAAATAGAACAGGGATTTAATTATCAAAATAAAAGGGTCATGCCAAAATTGATAAAACAAGTACTAAAACTCATATATAATCTATTGTGTCCTAATATACAGTATGTGCCTTTTCTCTCATGTTTTATTTGTGATGATGGGATGGAATTTTGTTGACAGCGTGGAAGCTGATATTTGCAAAGTTGAAGCAAACCGAAGAAATGAACCAAGAAGAGGAGACAGAAACTACAGATCAAGTGTAGATAAATATGTTGGACCTTGATTTTGATGCACTATGTGATGTAGCAACATATATCATGTTGCAACTTTGTTTATATGCATATAGAGGAAAGTTAGGTTGTATTTCTAGTATCTTATGTTAACGTTGTTCATGGACTATATATATGTGGAAGGATCAATTGGCAAAAAGAACAAAAAAAAGTGATAATTGACATACTTGGATTTTACAATGGTTTTAGAGGGTGGTTTTGTATGAATTTGATCATTTTTCGTCTATTATTAGGCATGTTTATATCTACTTCTCTATTATGTTGGTATGTTGACCATTTTGTTAAGAATGTGTAGAAAAAGGTACAAAATATGTCGATGTGCAACAACCTTGGTTTGAGACCATTTTTTTATAACAGAGGCAGTAAGTGGAAGGTCTACAAACGGGGTCATCGCAACGTCATTGACTGGAATGAAGATATGCAGGAGGTGGCCAAGTGATGTGCAACAGCTATTGTCAGGCTATAGTCAGTTATTTCCATTGTTGCATGATAGAGTCAGTTACTTTCCGTTATAGAGTCAGTCATTTCTCATTATAGAGTTGGTTATTTCCCATTATAGAGTCAGTTACTTTCCATTAACTCCATGTATGTGTCAGTTATCATCCACTACTCATCCTTACTATATAAGGAGGGTTTTGGGAGATTGCTAAGTACGTTATTTCTTGAATTGAGTTGTAATTGGCAAGTGCCAATTGGGTTTAGAGGTTGTTCACATCTGAGCACTCTATTCATATATTGAAGTTATCATTTTTCCATTCTATCACCTGCTCCTATTCCAGATATCTATCAAAGTGCCTTTACTCTTATCAATTTTACTGGAGATTTTCAAATCCAATCAGCCCCCAATGCATATCATTCTCTTCGTCTTCAAAAGAGCTTCGCGTGGGTATCTTAAACGCCTCAATCGGAGTCCCGTAGAAGAAGTTATGACCATTTTACGAACACTGCGCTGTCCAGAAAATCTCTCGCGGCCGGGTGTCGCAAATTCAGAGTTGGAGAGTCAGAAAGGGGTCGAAAAGTGTCACGCGACCGGGTGAATTTTACCCTTATAAATTCACGCGACCGGGTGCGCTGTTTTGGCGAATTAATTTTGCTGAAACACGATTTTTGAAGGAGAAAAAGGCGAGGGTTAAGATTCATTCTACACCTACCGCCTACCACACTCTACACACACCCCAAGAACACCTTTGAGAGAGAGAATTGAAGATTAAAGACTCTAGATCGGAAGATTGAAGCTTCATTTCATAGATTCGTTCCACAGGAGTTCTTAGCATCTATCTTTCATGTTTATGATGGGATACTTTGTGTTAAACTTGGTTTTCTCCATGAACAAGAGTAGCTAAACTTTTCATGTAGAATTCCTGGTGAAGATGCATTGATTCATAGTTTTAATGCATTTGACTTGGTTTTATCTTGCTCTTGTGATTGTTTGAATTATTCATGTGTTTTTTCCTATCAATTGCTTGATCACCAATTGGGAGTGTTAGTGTTTCTTAGAGTAATCAGGAGATGAAATAATTAATCTTGAAAGAGGAATAATTCACACTTTAATTCAATAGAACTCGGGAGAGTTGAGATTCTGAGTGAGATCATTAATCTAATCAAACTGTTGGGAGTTAGGTTTAAGAATTAGAAGGTGACTTCAATTATTACACCTAATCTACGGATTTCTCACCTCGGGAGGGGGTTTAATCTACAATTGTGATTGATTCAACAATTCTGGAGACGTTAAATGGTAAATCTAATTTAATTGGGTTAAGCTAGGAGTTGTGCATCGAATACCTGAATTCTACATATTTCTCCATCATCTCACATAGCTTGCTTAATTGCCTTCTTGTTTAAGTGCTTTAATTTAATCTTTGAATTTATATGCTTTTAGTAGTTGTTAGTTTCAAAACCCAAATATTCTGATTGTTTGGATAGTAGTTGAAATTTGTTCGTTGTACTTAGGTTTACACTTAATTGTCTCTATGAGATACGATATACTCTTACTTGCTAAATGCTACAATAATCCCGTACACTTGTGAGTATTAATTGGGTAAAATAAAGTTGAGTCAATAATATAAAAGGATAGATAATTGCTTGAAAATTATCACAATAATTGAAACTTTGCCGCTACGTCGCTTTAAAATGCATCACTATCCTAAGTTGTTGAATGTCCAATTGTTTTTAGTTCAAGTTGCCTCTATTAAACAATTATTGGATAACATTGTTATGTGATCCAAATTTTGCTGAATCATAAATAGAGGTCTAAGATGATTTTATACTCTTTTTAAATATTAAAATGGATGCAAAATACATAAAGTTAATTATCAAATATACATTTATTAGGAGGATTTTATAAAATGTATAATACAGTAATATTGAAATTATTTAACTCAACCACTTAAAGTGGTGAAGATATATTTCAAATTACATGGACATATTATTGGGCACACCAATTCAAACATAAAAAATATAAGCATATTGTCAAATGTAAAAATGTTGCGTGGCAAATTAGGTAATCTACTTGTTTTTTTATTAATGAATTTGCATTTTCCCTAAAAAAGAAAATGAAGTGTAGAAAGTTGGGTCGCAATGAATTAGGTATGATAATAGCAAATATATGGTCATAATTGGATGACATATATGATACTAATAAATATTGATAAGATACATTTGAATATTGAAAAGGTCTTATTCGCCGCCTCCAATTTCGATAAGTTTGTTTAGAATATTATTTTAATAAAGTTGCTATAACAACCATTCAATTATTAGTATTCCTCAAATATATCAATTAATAATTAAAAAAAATTGATCAACCGGTTGATTCGGTGACCGGTTTGAGTCGGTCTCCTGTATATATATATAGATGAGCTCCAATCTCTCTTCCTCGTATCATCATTTAGCACATCTCTAGATCTCAAAATTCTTTCATTTTCTGGTTATAGTCGTTCGCCAATTCATCCGATCCAAGGTAATTACTTTGTTTTATGGTTTAGATCCGTGTTTTTCAATACACTCGTTCTTATATCTGATTCTATTCATGTTTTTTATGTGTAATTTATCGGATTTTTGTGTTTCTGGATCTGCGAACGAGATTATCGTATGCAAATGAATATGATCCGGCGCATATGTTGATTTCGTTGTTAATTTTAGTTTGATTCGTATGTTTGATTTTAGTTGTGACTGATTCGCATATTTTGAGGATTTTTGGGGGAAATAGACGAATCTGTTCGTCCTCCGGTTGTTTTTCTTTGGTTTCTGTTGATTTTTAGGTTTTTGTTTAGCTGCTAAATACAGTTGATTTTTGGCTGGATAAATCTATAGATCGTATCTAGCTTTCTAACTTGTGTCAAGCAAAAGGTGCAAATGATTTGTATGGTCCATTTCTGATAAGGCTCCATGTGTTTTTATGCAAACGAATTTGATCCGTCGCATGTCCATCATGTCGATTTTGTTGTTAATTTTTGTTTGAGGTTGATAAATCCACTGGTTCTGCGGTTGTTTTTCTTTGGTTTCTGTTGTTTTTTTGGATTTTTGTTTAACCATTGTTGTTTTTTGATGCAATTGATTGTTGGCTGGATAATTCTGTATATAATCTTATCTAGCTTTCTCTTTGTATCAAGAAAAAAGGTACAAAAAATTTGTATGATTAGTTTCTGATAAGATTTGTATGTGAATTATACAGATGCAGATCTTTGTGAAAACCCTAACTGGTAAGACAATCACCCTCGAAGTTGAGAGCTCAGACACCATCGACAACGTCAAGGCAAAGATCCAAGACAAGGAGGGGATCCCCCCAGACCAGCAGAGGTTGATATTTGCCGGCAAGCAGCTTGAGGATGGCCGAACTCTTGCAGATTACAACATCCAAAAGGAGTCCACCCTCCACCTGGTGCTACGCCTCCGTGGTGGTATGCAGATCTTTGTTAAAACCCTCACGGGCAAGACCATCACCCTCGAAGTTGAGAGCTCTGACACCATTGACAATGTCAAGGCAAAGATCCAAGATAAGGAGGGGATCCCTCCAGACCAGCAGAGGTTGATCTTTGCTGGCAAGCAGCTCGAGGATGGCCGCACTCTTGCTGATTATAACATCCAAAAGGAGTCCACCCTTCACTTGGTCCTCCGCCTCCGTGGTGGCATGCAAATCTTTGTTAAGACCTTGACTGGAAAGACTATCACCCTTGAGGTCGAGAGCTCAGACACCATAGACAATGTCAAGGCGAAGATCCAAGACAAGGAGGGCATCCCCCCAGATCAGCAGAGGTTGATCTTTGCTGGCAAGCAGCTCGAGGACGGGCGAACACTTGCTGATTACAACATTCAAAAGGAGAGCACTCTTCACTTGGTACTCAGGCTGAGGGGTGGAATGCAAATCTTTGTGAAGACTCTGACTGGGAAGACGATCACGTTGGAGGTGGAGAGTTCGGACACGATTGACAATGTGAAAGCAAAGATCCAGGACAAGGAGGGCATCCCACCAGACCAGCAGAGGCTCATCTTTGCAGGAAAGCAGCTTGAGGATGGTCGCACATTGGCGGACTACAATATTCAGAAGGAGTCCACCCTGCATCTGGTGCTGAGGTTGCGTGGAGGGATGCAGATCTTTGTGAAGACTCTGACGGGGAAGACCATCACGCTGGAGGTGGAGAGTTCGGACACGATTGACAACGTGAAAGCAAAGATCCAGGACAAGGAGGGCATCCCGCCGGACCAGCAGAGGCTGATCTTTGCTGGGAAGCAGCTGGAAGATGGAAGGACTCTTGCAGACTATAACATACAGAAGGAGTCCACCCTTCACCTTGTCCTGCGCCTTCGTGGTGGTTTCTAAAATGGTGGCTTTGCCTTGGTCTGATTTGTCTGCTTTTGGTTTTAATGTTGGGAGTTTCAGTTTCTAAAATGGTGGCTTTTACCTCTGTGATTTGTTTACTTTTGGATTATAATGTTGGGTTTCAGTGAATGCTATATGCCTATCTGTCTTCTTTGCAATTATGAATCTCAATATCTCTGGATTTTCATTCTTATTAAAATAAGACATATTTAATGTCTAATTATAAATATATTAATTTTTATAATTAATATATTTTAAGAATTTCATATTATTTTTTATAATTTAATGTCTAATTATAAATATATTTTAACGTCAAATGATATTTATTTTTATAATTATATTATTTTTTGTTTTAATTTTTTACTTTCTAAAAGTGTTTGAAAAAATGATAAAGAAAATATCAAATTCAGTACTCAAACTATAAGAATATATCATATTCAGTACTAGAGAAAGAGATAAAGAAAATATCAAATTCAGTACCTAGATATGAAAGTTCTAAAATGCCCTTCATGCCTTGGGGGCATTTTGAGTGTAAAATTATGATGAATAGTGAAAAAATACCATAAATGTGATTACACCTTAGTTCAGGGACTACCCACAATATTTTTAAAATTCAGGGACCATTAGTGTGCAAAAGACATAGTTCAGGGACCATTTATGTAGTTCACTCTAAGAGAAAACAATTGCATTACGTCATCTTCACGTAACGAACTGATTTAATTCAGAGATAACTAGGGGTCGAGCCTTACACCAAAAGATTCCCTTAGTCGTCTAGTTTAATTTAAAATAAAGTGATCCTCGAAACTTCAAGGATTTTGGAAGTTATGGTTGTATTCATAGAAGCTGCCAGTTTGTGACAGATTCTAGCAACTGTTTTATAAGAATATTTAAAAATAGTAAACTTTAACGAAAAGATTTGAAATTTTGAAGAGATCTTACCAAAACCTGATAGTATGCATATAAATTTTAGAACATAAATTCTAGCATGTTAAAGTGGCTGAAACAGATCAGTACAGCAGCAACCATATTCAGATTTACCCACAAACTTAGAAAATTTCCACAAATTCCTATAATTACACAAATATAAGCCCACATTAAACATCTCAAACCAAAGTCTCTTAATTTGGATTTTCTTGGATGCGTGGGGCATTCTACTACTACAATAACGAAAATATACCCACTTTGTTATTTCTTCCAACTATGGGAAAAACGCTATTCTCATCGGCGTCTTATTAAGTAAAAACGCCTACTTGGTTGGCGTTTTACAATTTCGTTTTGATTTTATGAAATTACAGCATATATGAAACACGCCATCCTGAATCGCGTGTTTTAAGTAGAAAACCCCTATGTTGTTGGCGTTTTTAAGCAAATATCGGAAAAAATAAATCATATTTATAATTTATACACGCTGACCTCATTGGCGTGTTTACAAGATTTCCAAAAATAAAAATAAAAAACTAAAATCAGAAACACCATTGACATTGGCGCGTTATCCTGGACACAGATATCAGTCCAGAGTCTCCCCAAAATGACGAACCTAATGCTTTACCCTCCCCAAATGCGAAAAACCTTCAGGCTGCGCGAAACCCTTGGTCGGGTCGACCCAATCGGCGATTTGAGCGAGAAGATTTCGGTTTTGGCCTACTCTTCCACACATTAGTCCTCCTATTCTGTTAGTATACAAAAAAAGAAATGTATTACAAATACGATTAATAATTTTATCGTACAAATAATTATATCTACAAATATCCATTACAACAATTTAATTATACCACACTTTTAAGGTTGAAATTATAGTAACTACTTTGGCACAATCCGAAAGGAATTAAATTGTTAATTAGTTTGGTTTATTTACATGAATCTATTTTAAATTTTATTATAATTAAAATAAAAAGGCAACAACAGCAACATTTATGAAATAATAAAAAAAATTGATAAAAGCATAATCACATATAAGCATTTATTATAATAATATTTTAACAAATTAATTTTTTCATACCGAAAGAAATACAACTCAACTACCTTCCGATGAAGAGGCACAATTTAATTGGTTAGTGTGTATTAACAATTTAATATTTCAAAATATTTTTATTTTAAAATTATACATAGATCATTTTTGTATTATTATACTCCATCCATCCCACTTTAGAAGTCCCGATTTACCATATTCGGGTGTCCCACTTTTAGGAGTCCCGGCTGAACTATTTCATAAATGGTAATAGGACCTCATTCCATCATCTTTTTTCACCAACTTTCTGTCACATTTATTAAAATCTGTACCGAACTCAAATGAAACTTATAAAATGAGACTGAAAAGAATAATTATTATGATTATATTTTGATCAATCTTTTTAATATAGAGGTAAAAATAATGTTTTTACCTTTTTAAATTTAAATATTATAAAACTTACACATATCCATATTAAATACTCCTATATGATAATGATTAGAAAGAATTGAAAACTAAATTTGAGAATAAGAGGATAAATTTGAATATAATTGGTGATATAGACCTTACTATAAATAACTTCTAAAATTAATTGGGAATTAATTGCAAAAATATGTCTTAATGAATATTCAACTCCTCGTATGATTACAAACCGATAGCTAATAAATTTAATAAGGATAAATGTAAAATTATAATACTATCATATTACTCTTAAATATTTATTACAGAAAATACATTAAACAAAGCCCAAATATTATATCTTCATAAATTAATATTTGATCAAACCTACTTCTCAAACATACAGGAGGGGCCACCGCCTTTTCCGCTTCCTCAATCGGAGCTGCTATTTACCACATCGCCGCTTCTTCCGTTTTACCTCACGCCTGCTTGCTTCACCTTTTCCTTTTCTCCTTCGTCTCCTTTCCTTCTTCTCGCCATTGTGTCGTATCTCTCTCGGTTTTACGCATGAAACTCATTTAATGGTAATTTAATTCAACTGCCCCTATCACCTTTTGATAGTATAGATAGATAGATTACTCAAGGTAATACTATAAACTTTAAATAATTTCTATATGCAACTTAAATTTATTTACTTAAATAAAAAAGAATTTAATTAAAAAACGTAGTATACCAAAAGCTATTAAAGCCCAAACCGATGAGTGTGACGCCTGCATATACTGGCGAAACCCACTCCGGCTGCAGGTATGTTGTAGTTATTGATTTTCTTCTATTCAACTATTTTGATCTTAACAATTGATTTTGTTTATATTCTAGATTGAGTTCCTGCTCATATTTTTTATGGAATTTATAGAGATTTCAAGTTGTTTGAGAAGACATTATGACTCCGTTATTTGTATTGAGTTCCTGCTTCATTGTGTTTCTTCATAATCACAACAGCTTTTGTTTACCCAATCAATGTAATATAAATATATAGACATTATAGGCATAAAATTAATTGTGTTTCAATAATTTCAGTTTTGTAAGTATAGTACTTATACGCTTATCTCATGAACATCTTGGCATGCTTCTTTCTCTTGGCCATTTAAGCTTTGACTTTGATTTTGAACCGTTAATCATGGCATTTCCTGGTGAAAACAAGTATCAACTCAGATTAGGAAGAATGCTATATCGTATCCACATCTATTAAGTTCCCTAATTTTGCCACTAGATAGTCACAGATTCGTTTTTTTCCATCTTTGTAGCGATTAAGTTGAATATTTAAACATGCAAAGAAAACAACTTGTCTGCGGTAAAGACATATGTACCTTTCTCATTTAGAAATTTGAACAGCTGCATGAATCCCTTCGATTTCTCAACCGTTTTCTCAATGTTTTGGGGCATTTGTCAAAAATCTGACGAGGAAGAGATTTTTGCCTCAGATCTATTAGGGTTTGACCAATTTTTGAGAATCCTGTAGAAAATTAATTTCTTTAGAGTTCTGAAAGGGATTCCGATTACCTTTTCACTGTTGAAGGTCGTCGCTTATTGCGCGTTCCCATCGTAAGCTCCAGTGACGTCGCATCTGCGCTTTCCGGGGAAATGGTGGAGGGAGACGTCCACACCGGCGGCGGATTCGTGAGGGCGGATCAGATAGATCTGAAGAGCCTCGACGAGCAGCTCCACCGGCATCTCATCCACGCAGAGAGAGATGAAGAGGCTGAACAAGAAATGAGAAGTGGGCAGCGGCGACGTCTGGAATACGGCGGCGGAATCTCGGCGTGGAGGTGGCCACCGTAAATGAAGAACGATTGAGCTGCAATAACCGAGAAGTCACCCATCATTTTTTATTTTTTCTTTATTTACCTAATCAAATGAGTTTAGTTGGTAATATGAAGGGTTAATTTTTTTTATTCTAGGGCATTATTTACATTCTTATTGTGTAGTCGTTTTTTTTAAATTGCAAGTTTGGGAAGGACGCATGATGGTCTTTTGTTAATGAAACGCATGATGGTCTTGCGTTTTAGGCTAAAACGCATGACGGTAATGCGTTTTTAATACGATGATGATGACGACAATAGTGGTTCAAGGTCTCTTCGTACAACATCAACATCGACATTATCTTGAACACTCACTTGATTATTCATTCCAACATCAGCAGCATCTGCAACATCTGCTTGCTCTTTCATACCACAATCAAAGCTCATATGTCCAACCCTCGTAGATGATCCAACACCATAATCAACAACTAGTGGTGAGATTTCTAAATTTCCAACAGACGAATATTCAAGAAATAATTCAATATGACGAGTAGAATTTATAGCCTCATTGAACATAAACATCACACTTTCATCACTGTCAACCCCAGTACATATATAACTCATACTGGTACCAAAGAGACAATGCCTCCATGATATTTCGATACAGTGTTGATATAAATCTATTCTTATCTTAGCACATATCATTGCAACTAATTCAGAGAATGAAACACACGAATTCAATACGATGTAGCCTCTCGCACGAGGTGGATCATAACCAATACCCACTTGAGGAAGTTGAACTATTCTACCACCCCAATACAAACTCACAAATACTTGCATGATTCTGCAAAAAAAATATACAAACCAACAACAATTAGAGACATTTTTTTCTATAAACCCTATTTAGTAAATTTGAGATAAATTTATTAGAAACCAAAATATTATGCAATAAACAACGAATAAGTGAGGAGTGTTGAAAGATTAAAGAAAACTTACCAAAATATAACGGAAAATTGGAAGAAATCACCGGAAATCACCACAAAATCGCCGCTGGGTTGTGTTTTTTTATCGCCTGTTCTGAGTTCACTGCCTCTGCTGCCCGATTTAATTCAAAATAGAGACGCATGCGTGTCATGCGTTTTAGGTAGAGACGCATGACGCTCATGCGTCTTTCAATAAAATAAAAAAATAAAAAACGCATTACCGTCATGTGTCTTAGCCTAAAACGCAAGACCATCATGCGTTTCATTAACAGAAGACGCATGACACTCATGCATCTCTCCCAAACTTTCAATTAAAAAAAACGATGTACGCAGTAAGAATGTAAATAATGCTCTAGAATAAAAAAAAAGAATTAAGCCGTAATATGAAATATTGACACATTATTTCTAATTTTAAAATGGACTTTCAGATTTTATTTCTTTACTTTTATTATTCCATATAAACAAGTAAAAATGCGTTGAT